>NW_022146194.1:0-14055 GCF_002938485.1 Sitophilus oryzae | reverse complement strand
CTGTTCGTTACGTATTGCTATATATTTACTAGCCCTTACAAAATTTCAGCCTCCAGAAATCACTTTGAGTGACCAATTTTTTTGGCAGTGCGTTTGAGGTAGTAGCGCTGACGCTTTATGTTCCCAATACTAATCTGTCTGACTGTTATATTCTTTTACATTGCATTCGAATGTTATTTACAGAATTTTCAGCCTTCTGATTTCGAGGTGTTGGTAAGTACACGCGCGCTTCTCAGCGCCAGTTGTCCCGGAAGTGGAACTGTTGACTGTACCTTTGCTTTTAACAATAAAATACCAATCAATTTGAAAATATGAGCTAGAAAACTCTTGCATGCTTTTGCACTCGGCTCTTGGACTAATAAGAAAACATAAAATTGATTATAGTGGTCAAAAAACGAAACGTCGGATAACAAATCTGAAGACACTGTTTTGTAGTTTGAAAAAACTTGTAAAGTTTGAAAATGTGGTTTTAGTTTTGGGACGTCTTGGATACGTCAGAAAGAAATAAAATCGAAATCTTCAATTTTTGTTTTTTCTCTAATATCTCTAAACTACTGGGAATTTCAAATGTTTCTAAACGGCATTAATAATATGGCACATTACAACAACGTTGCTCTAATTTAACCATCCTCGTATCCCTCGAATTACCCTGTATATATTGGTTTCCTAAATAGATGTAATTTTTTCTTGCATTGGCTTTGATTATTTTGCTAGAGACGCAGGCTTAAAGTAGAATGTCTCTTTATCAGAAATTTATGGGCTCATAAAGGACTGGCCGAGATAAATTCTAACCGACAACTTCGTTCGCAGTTTTTCCGTACATTTACTGGGTAACGAATGATCGGTTGGACACGCAGGATGGCTTACGCAGGACCACCACGAGTTCCTCACCTAGACTCATGCAGAAGAATTTCTCTAATTTTTGTATTTATTCTCTCTTATACAATGTGTTATACAAATACCTCTCTTATTTAATAAATCTTCTATTTAATGAGGACATAGAGAGACACACAAAAATGCAAATTAGAATACAATACATTCCTTAAGAAATCTAGAGCTACATATTATCAATATAGTTAGAAAGACAGACAATAAAACGAAATGTATGTGGAGTATATTCACAGAAATAACCAATGGTGGCAAAAAGTTCATTAATAGTGTATCTGAAACGATATTTAACATTAGATAAATACAACGAGTATTCATTATTATTTAGTTGCTGCCTTAACATATTACAAGGATTTACACTAATTACGACAAACATTAACATACCGAGCCAACAACCAGTTCAATCTTTTTCTAAAGCAGTAAGAACTAGAAGAATTTCTTGAACACAACAATTAAAAATTAAAAACTTAAAAAAAAAAAAAAAAAAAAAAAAAAAAAAAATAATAATAAATTAATCTTTCATATAATTGAATTTACAATAAAAATTAAAATTATGTTTTTTGATAACATTTGCTTCTCAAGGTAGGGGAATATTCCGCAAAAGACTAAAAGTAGCTTTAATAAACCTTATTTATAGAAAAAGTAACATAAACTCGTAAGAAAGCTACCAGACCTATAGTTTAAAAAATGTCGAACTAGCAATGGTTGTAGAATAGATCGAATATCTTATAGATAGAATATCACCTTTTCTCAAAAGGAAGGTCAACTCAAACCGCAATATTTGCTTATGTATTTTGATCAGTTTCAGAATACTTGAAAAGGGAGATGGTTGCAATAGGTATGCTTTTAAGTCTATCAAAATCGTACGATTGTCTTGACAGAAATATAATTCTAAAAACTAAAAAATGTTCGTATTTGACCGACAGAAATCAGCAAGTTTGTATCACTGAACACGGAAATTTAATACCAATCAAAAAAATATTAAATATATAATCCACAATGAACAAGCGCGAGTATTTCAGGACCCTTAGATTGCTGGTTTGGGATCCTCTTGAACCTTCACTTGGGGCCTTGAGTCTATTGCGATACCCCTGTATTATTGTACCAAAACTTCCTCTCATTCTTTCTTTCCAACTCTTGCAAACTTCCCGATGTCGCTAATGTTGTCAGCTGATATATGGCTGATCGTTCGCACGGCTTCAAAAACCCGTGCCCTAAAGTTTTAAAGTTGCCTGTTTTCAAGTGCCCAACAGAGGCCCAGCTCTTCCAATTATCTGCAGTAGTCGTGAAGCAGTTTCCAGTTTCGACACTTACAATTATGTGTACTAGATTCTTTTTGCGCCTACTTAGTAGTTGTATTTTTTTACTTTTTGTTATCTTACCAACTGACACAGTCTTCCGAGCCTGTAGCACATCGGTAGTTGCACGTCTCTAGCTTGCTTGGCCTTGTGGTTAGTTTCCTACAGCTTCATTCAGGTTGATCGTCAACAAGTGGTAGCTCATCTGCCACGGCCCCCTCTTTGGCGAGTAAGTGCGCTTCTTCGTCGCCCACCACATTGCTGTCGCCTGGCACCACCATAGCAGTCCCAGCACAGAGTGGCTCGCCTTGACTGAGCCAGCACAGTGCTTCTCGGCACTCCACCACAGTTTTCGATCTCAATGATTGCATGGTTGATTGCTTCTTAAGGCGCGTACTGTGCAGAATAATTAACATAAATCCTATTCAGTTTCATTCAGCGATTTTTCCTCGATATACAGCTGACCCGCTCTCCTTTTTAGCGTCAATCTCTGGCTTGAAACATTGCCGCACATCCTTAGAATTTATAGCCTTCAGAAATTTTAGGACCTTATACTTTTTATATTAATATTTATAAATGACTATTATGATTAAAACAATTATAAAAAAAATAAAATATTTATTAACATATGCAGATGATACAAGTTTGCTGATGGTCATTACACTTCTGACATTTCTGGAACTACCTGGGAAAGTTAACAGCAACTTTAAAAATGCTTATATTTTTAATTGAGATAATTTTGTCTGGTTAAAATATTGAAGTGACAAAAACTTTAATCTACATTATTACAATTAGACAAGAGACCAAAAGCAGGAGCGGACTTACAGGAATTTTATTTTATTGGGGCGGCAATATTACCCTTTTTAGAGGAGGCCCAAATAAAAAGGTAAGAAATATCATTTTTAGGGCGCCATTTTAACCCAATTAGCCTAATATTTACCAATTTATAGATTTATAGGGGCCTTGGCCCCATGTATCTGCCGCTGGGTATAAAATAGTATCCACCACTCTGTATCCGCCACTATAAATATGGTTTAATAAAAATTATAAAAAAAAAAAAAAAAAAAAAAAAAAATATTTTCGTAAAAGTAGTATTGCTATTAACAGAAAATAATTATTGTTTTTGTTATATACCCGGGATGCGTTCTCAAAAAGTGGCTCACCCCTACTAACTTTTATTTATTTTTTGAGTAAAACGAGATTTTGATATGTTAGTATTATGACATAAATTAGGATTGAAATTTGATTGGACCGAATTTCAATTTCCTTTTCGGTCCTGTAATTCACCGGAAATTACTAAACTTTTTGTTTTTTAAATTAGCACCCTCGGTATTTCCTTACTTTATTCGATAGAAAATAACACTTGAAAACTCAGAATGACATATCATTATATCAATTTTTGACATTTCGGCATATGGTTTATTTGAACAATTATAACTTGCGGTTTTCGTAAGCGAAAATTTGACTCGAATTACAAGTATGTGGTATCAAATTATTCGTAAAAAAAATGCTTATTCCAAACTATGCTAATGAGCTACCCTCGTTCATTTTGAAAAAACTCGAGATATGATTTATTAAAATTACGATTTGAGCATTTTCTAAAATAACCCGGACCGTAACAAATAAATTGTTTAATATTAAAAAAAAAAATCTATTTTTTCCAAGGCTCCTTGATTTAAAAATTAGTGTTATTAACATGCCATGGCACTTCTAGATTGAATTTTAAAATACATTTTTTTATTAAGCGAGAATGTCAAAAGTTGACTATTCTATTCAGAATGTCAATTTCTATCGAATAAAGTAAAAAATACCGAGTGTGCCATTTTAAAAATTCAAAAGGTTGTGTGATCCGGTGAAACAGGAGTGGCAAAAATTAATCTGGAATACGTCAATCAATCACTAATTTAATGTCAATATACTAAATACAAATCTCGTTTTTTTTTTATCCGAAAAAAATAACAAAAGTTTTTTTTTTTTTGAGACGCACCCGGGTATATACAAATTGTCCATTTATCCTACTATAAAAATATCGAGGCATTAATTTGAGCGATGTCTTTTTATTCAAACAACTTCGCCCGAAAACAACAGCAAAGGATAACACTGACGTCTCAGGGTATATTACAAAACGGAAATAAAATAATAAAAGTCTAAATCTAAGATTTCATGAACATTTTAGTCATTTATCGCAGACACTTCTTTTAAACCCCGTTGATTATTAAAATAATCGGAAAATAAATTATATTATTTTCTTATTTCTTGTTAATTGAATATTTGTCTATTTATTTTTTATTAACAAATTATTCTTTAAAATATTAGCAACAAGCTTAGATAAAATCGAATTCTTCACAGTCTTTCCCTATCACTTCGTCGGCCAAACGTAGCCCATAAACCAACACAAGCAAATGAGCCAGATAACGCTGTTTTGGCAATCTGGATCCTAAATCCAGATAGGGCGACCGCAGCATGTGTCAGGATTTGGACCTCGGACCAATTTCAATAAGGAAACACCGCCCCCTGGTGGAAGAGTTCAGCGACGGGCGACATGACTTTTAAAAGTCCGGTTTAAAGAAATGAAAAAGGGGAGGCGCGAAGATTGTTGGCGCATGTGTGGGTCAGGGCAGAGGTTGAAGGTCGACTGACCGATATATGAGCGTTGAATATGCGGTTGATGCGGTTTGAAAATTAAGCGCTGATAGAAGGGTTGCTTGGTTGAAATATCGAAAGTGACCGTTTTCCGGTAAATTACATTGTAATTAGAGTACAGTAGTCTTTGTATAGGGTGTCTATTTAGTTAGGGAAAAAGCACTTGATTAATTCAGCAAAAAATATTCAGAAGAGGTTGGAATCTTCAGAATGGATATTCAATACTTATATTTAATAAACTATCTATTTAAAGTATTTATCAGAATGAATTATATGCAATGTTACGACAACCAATCCACACACCGTTAAGGCTTAGATTTAAACAAAAATTATGACCAGTTAGAATGGCATAGTAATTACCAGCTACAAGAGCATATAAACAATCCTATAACGAAATATATGTCAGTAACATAAACATGACTAAACATTACAGTTGAGGGTTGGAACCTCGCTTGGAACCTTTGGTGTTACACAGCAAAATAAAACACTAAATCACCACAATACACCAAAACACTTTTACTTTTACACTGTAACGTCTGCTACCATCTTAGACAAAGGATTCTTTTTCAAATTTATGTAGGTGCCATTATCGATTAAATTGTTAACCTTATCGTAATAGTTTTTTTTATAATATAACAACCTTATTTCCCTTATCAGCTTTTAGGTAGAAACAATCTTTGTTACGCAAACTCTTGACAATATTGTGCTCCTTGTTAGATTTTAACGATTTACTTGAAACGATATTTTTTGATAACTGATTTCTACAAGCCTCTCTTGTAAATACTTTAGAAGCCTCGGACAAATGCTGAATAGCAGTTTCAACACCAACGACGATTTTCTCCAACGCGCTACCAAAGTTGGGCAATGCAAACTTAAAACCTTTGTTTAATAAACTGAGCTCTTGTTTATTAAAAGTCTGCGAAGAAAGATTCTCTACTATGTTTATGTCTCTTTGGAAAACATCGTTGTTTTTAGAGCTTTTTAAAAAAGGTGGTGTTTTTTGGTGTCTTTTGGTGTCTTGATTGAAACAGAAAATAAGAAAATAAGTAACCCACAAAAATTTTTAGAATTTATCTATTCAAACAATTTGGATGGAAATCTACCAAATATTGTAATAACACTAAGAATTTTGCTTACACTACCAGTTTCGGTAGCTTCCGGGGAGCGAAGCTTTTCCAAACTAAAAATAATTGAAAATTATTTGCGATCCAGTATGTCTCAAGAACGCCTTACTGGATTAGCATTAATTTCAATCGAAAATCAAATTGCCAGTAATTTAAATTATGATGAACTAATTTGCTCCTTTGCAGAAAAGAAAGCTCGAATTATGTTTTAGTTATGTTTAGTTTATTATAAGATTATTCTTCTGTTTTTCTAAATTTGTATATTAATATTTTTGCAAATATAATTTATAATAAGTAGCGTTTTCGAAAAAATGTAATTTTTTCCTCATAGCTGTGGTATTTTTAGAGAGGAAAGGCAGCTATTTCAGAAAGTTTACCCGGGGCGGCCAAAAACCAAGGGTCGGCCCTGAATAAAGCTGTCTCTTGTCTCTTTAGTTGTCAGTTTTGAATCGGTATTTTTTAATTGTCTTTCGTGTCGATTGCTGATTGAATTGGAGCCAGAAATGGCTCAAAACGAAATAAGTAAATTACCAACAGATATTCAGGCTGAGGCGACAAAAGCCATATCCAAACTACTTCCATTTAAATCCCGAATAACTTATGAAAAGGAAAACAAAAATTTTCGAAAAAATGGAAGCAATTAAAAAACGCGCGAGAAGAAATAAAGTTTTTAACCTATCCTCGCTGTTAAAGTATCATTTCATCCACCCTTGCGGTAAAGTACTATTTTATCTACTATTTTTGATAGATATAAGGCAATTTTAACAGTTGCTATGGAAAAAACGACACAAAATCTAATTTATATCAGAATTCAAATGACAGACAACGGCTGTCACTGTCATGTATCATGTATCCTTTCGTGGGATAGATTTTTTAGACAATCTGAGTAAATGAGAAATCTCATAAATTCTGAAAAATATGCTCTCTTTAAAATTCATTACTTAATGAGTGTCTCGGACAAAATCCGACGTATTTGGAAAAAAAATATTACAGAAAAACTGGTCTTCAAACCTAAAAGTACCCCACGGTCTGTCTTGACAAAAGAAAAATGTTTGATCAGATAAACAGTATCTTAAAGATATCAGGTGAATGTGGATAATTCATCTTAGATAACAGATATAAAATAGATATAGAAACTTCAAAATTAAGGTTTGCAGACCCTAGCTGGTCAAATTACTGCCAGAGGTGGTTAGAGATCAGTACTATCCACAGGGAATTATAGCGGAAAGTTAATTTTATTTAGATAAAGTTATAATATTGTATAAGTCAAACTTACTTGTTTTCAAATGTTTTGCTTGCTTTTAAACAATGATATCTTAAAAACCAATCGTACAATTTTAGATTTTGCCATAATACGGTGAATTCTCTCATTGGTCCATCACTAGGGGCCAATGAGAGTGTAGTCAATGCCAAGGCCAAAACCAAGGCATACAAGAGTACTGCAGTCGTGCATTGTTTTTCTTGTTTATGTAATATTAGAAATTACTTATTTGTTCAAAATTATTGACTTAATATTACAAAATAGTGCTTTCCCGACTATTGCATAAATTTAAAAATAAATAAGCGCTAATTCAATATACCGGGTGCGTCTCAAAAGTGGCTCACCCCTATAACTTTATATTTTTTCAAATAAAAAAACGAGATTTGGTATGTTAGTATATGATATAAATTGAGATTGATTGACGTATAAAATTGTTTTTGGTCACTTCTTGTTTAACCGGAAATGACTACAACTTTTGATTTTTAAATGGCACCGGTATCTTTTTATTTTATTCGATAGAACATAACATTCTGAATAGAATGACATATCACATGTCAACTTTTGACATTTTCGCTTAATAAAAAATTGTATTTTAAATTTAAATCTAGAGTGCCATGGGTATGTTAAAAACACTAATTCTTAATCAAGGAGACTTGGAAAAATAGATATGATCGTCCAATGTTTTTAGTTATTGTCCTGGTCAGTTAAAAAATGCACAATTTTTTCCCTATTACACTTTTTCAAATAGTCAACCTGCATAAGTTAAGTTATTAAATAATATTATGAATTTTAAAGAAAATTCAAGATACTAACGCTACAATGACTTTTTAACAAACCTCGATCAATTTGTAGTATGCAGTTGAAATCTTTTTAATTAAAATACCAAAAAATTGAAATAAAAATGACAACGGAAAAACTTGGGAATTTATTAACAGACAAATACACCCCAATAAAAATGTCAATACTATTAAAGAAATTACCAAAAATGATGGAATAAATATTACTAATCCAAAAATTATAGCAAATGAATTAAATAACTATTTTACTACAGTAGGGCAAATGTTAGCTGAAGAACAAATATTAAGAAGCAAAGGAATACCTAAAACAACAACTACTAAGAAAACTTACGACAAATGCTACATTAAACAAATAAAAGAAGAAGAAACGGAACAAATTATTAATGAACTAAAACGAAACAAAGCACCAGGATTTGATAAAATAACAAATAATAGACTCAAAGATAACAAGAAAACTTTAATACCAATACTCCTAAAACTAACAAATGACATATTAAATTCAGAAATATACCCACAATACCTAAAACAATCCACAATAATCCCTATATACAAAAAAAGCAAAAAGAACGAAACACAAACTTACAGACCAATTAGTTTATTATCAGCATTGAACAAAATACTAGAAAAATGTTTACATACTAGAATGTCAGAACACGCAACACAAAATAAAATAATAAATGCAGCACAATATGCTTTCCAGAAAAATTCAGGCACGAGCTCAGCTGTATATGACTTGATTTAAAACATAAAAAAATGCATAGAAAAGAAAAATATGGTCGTTACAGTATTTTTTTATATGAAAAAAGCATTCGATACAGTCAGTAAAGAAAAACTCTTAGAGAAACTCATTTCGTATGGATTTGAAAATTACATCAATCTATTAAAAAGTTATTTGAATAACATTACATTATTTGAATAACATTTAAAAAATTTATAAGACTTAATATAAAAAAGCAAACAAAAGATTTAAATATAACTCTAAACGAGCAAAAAATAAAAGAAATATCTGAAGTCAATTACCTCGGCATTAAAATGCATAACAATTTAAAATGGGACACACATATAAATAGTTAGTAAAAAGAAAACGCCAGAACAATTGCCACACTCCAAAAACTTAAAAACATAATACCACCAAATATGAAGAAACCAATATACCATGCATTATTTTCATCAAGGAATATATATTTAATTAATACGTGGAGTAATACTACAGAAAAAAACTTAAACATGCTACAAAGACAACAAAATAAAATACTAAAAATAATATTTAACCTAGATAAACCAACACCAACAGAAGAAGTATACCAAAAAACAAAAGAACTAAACATAAGACAATTAATAAAATATCATAATATACCTACTATTTCTACACAAAATCAAAAATAAATTAATAAAAGCAAACGTTTCTTTAAAAACTAACAAACAAATACACACTTACGAAACCAGAAGAAAATCAGACATAAGAACAGCCAAAAGAACATAAAAGAAACTTTCACAAAAACTAACAACAGAAACTACCACAATATATAATATGTTACCAAAAGAATTAACACAATTAAATTATAAAAATTTTAAGAAAAAAAATAAAAACATGATATTTGAGAAGAGCGTGTAAACGTAGACGACATAGACCAATTTATAGAAAAAAAGAACAACGCCTTCGATACCACTTAAAAAAACCCTGCATAATTTTAGTTGTTAAATAGTATGTACATTTTAAAGCAAATTTAAAATATTAAGTCTACATCTCTCTAACAATACAATTTGTTAGTATGCAGCGGAGATCTTTTTTAATTAAAATACCAAAAAATTCAAACACAAAATAGACGGAAAAGAAGCCCTTAACTAGAGAAGGAGGAGAATGGCGCTGAGGTCCCCCTTTCTCCCCAGTTCACAATACGAAACTAGACTAAACGATAAATCCAGCAGGAACAGCGGCGGGACTTCGTTAACGGGAATTGTCCTGTTGTTCGTAATTATTTATGGCACTGGCTTCGATTTGTATGCTCCGACTTAACCTCCTCGGACAACAGGCAATCTTAATTTGGTTCTGCTGTCGTCCGGGCATTTGCCTAACAAATAAAAGCGGTTCTCGACGTTACACACCCTTGACAACC
The DNA here is from genome assembly GCF_002938485.1 of Sitophilus oryzae. Classification (NCBI taxonomy): domain Eukaryota; kingdom Metazoa; phylum Arthropoda; class Insecta; order Coleoptera; family Curculionidae; genus Sitophilus; species Sitophilus oryzae. The sequence goes on along the minus strand of NW_022146194.1, from coordinate 3,927 downwards.
CCTTACCGCCCCCCATGTCACAAAACTATTCTTAGGTGCCTGCCAATAAACCTAGTGTAATAATCAGAGATATGACTTATTTTTGATTTGAAATACAGGTACAAGATCCGAAATATGTATTTTAATCTAATACTGAAATCTTTTTTCAGATATAAGATGAAAGTATCTATTTTTTAGCTACCTATCATTTTGTTATACTTTAATATCTTAATATTTTGTAAATATTTATAGATACTTTTACTAATTATAATAAATATAAGATACCTTACAAAAATAATAAACAGCAGAATAGAAAACACGCTAGACGCTGCACAACCGCCAGAAAAAAAACAGGCTTTAGACGCGGCTTCAGCACGATTGATCACATACATACACTGAGAAAGTATCAGCCGAACAAAAGAATACGAACTTCCACTAGCCATAGCCCTAATATTAGACTTTGGGAAGGTATATTCTGACTCGATATACCTAAGGCAATAATATAGAAGCCCTAGCGAAACAAGGTATTGACAGATAGAAAGATAGAAACTCTCACCCATATATTATACAAAGAAGCCAAAGCAAGAGCAGTGATATATAAACAACTCCAGACTTCCCAACTGGCAAGGGACTATAACAGGGAGACGCGATATCCCCAAAGCTGCTTACAGCAGCACTAGAAGAAATCTTCCGTCAACTGGACTGGAGAACAAACGATTAAAAATATATGGAGAATATCTTAACCATCTAAGATTCTGCTGATGACATTCTAATTGCCAATAGTCCTGAAGAAACACAAGCGCAAATTAACGAACTAAATACACCAAGCAAGCATGTTTTATCTGTGTCGTCTCTACTGAAGTAACGTCTTGCTCTAGAAAGTTGCTTTTCTACTAAAAGATAGCTAATTGACTCTTCTAAAAACTGTCGTTTTGAATTTCAAAATTTGATTTTTTTAGTTTTTAGTTCTTCCTCCTGTGCCTTGTGCTTAGCCGCACGTTGGTAATTGTCTGTTCTCTGTACTCTTCATACAATGTGTAGAGTGCCGTTTTCGGCTCTTCGAAATATGGTGGCTGCGTCGCTGATGTTACACCAATCTCGTATGTTTCTTAGCCAAGAATTTTGTTTTCTTCCTGGGCCCTGCCGTCCCTTTATTTTCCCTTGTAGAATTAGCTTGGGAATGAAATATTTGTCTCCTCTAAGGATATGGCTGAGGTATGAAACTCTTTCTTTCTTTAACTATATTAAGCATTTCTCGTTCATAGCTCTGCAGTTCTTAAAAAACTTCTTCATTGGTGGTATGTGTGGTCCATGGCACATGTAAGAGTCTCCGGAGACTCCGGAGAGTCCACATTTCGTCCGGAAAGTGTCGATGCGGTTCAGGGTTCTAGCCTTGAGAGACCACGTTTCTGCGCCGTATAGTAAGATAGGCCATATGTAGCATTTTACTACCCGTAGTCTAAGTGCTAGCGGGAGACTGCGTGCTAATAGGAAGTTTTTAAGTTTGAAAAATGTTGATTTTGCATAATTCGTTCTAAGTTTAACTTCTTCATCGTAGTCCCATCGTTCATTGATCATGGCACCTAGATATTTAAATCGTGGTACTCACTCTATAATATTTCCATCCACCGTCAATACGGTATTGATTATACGCTGGCGTCCTATTACCATAAGTTTGGTCTTGGTAGCATTGATTTTAAGACCGAAACGATTTCCCATGTCCTCTATCTTATTTTTTATTTTCATTAGCTGGAGATCCTCTAAAGTTGGTGCTAGGATTGCCGTATCATCTGCATATTTTATATGTATTGTTAATTGGAACTCCGTTAATCTTAATTTCTCCACTTTCTCTTTCCAGGGCCATTTGAAATATATTTTCGACGTATATATTAAAAAGTATTGGTAACAGTATATACAGTCCTGGGGGACTCCTTTACACAGATTGAATAAGTTGTCTGTGGATAAGTTTTTGTTAACTCTTGTCTTCGCGGTTTGGTTCCAATATAGTTCCTGTATGATTCTAATGTCTTTGGCGTCTATTCCTATCTCGAGCAGTCTGTTTAGGAGAATATCGTGTTTAACGTTATCGAAAGCCTTCTGATAATCTACTGATAATCTATGAAGTATACAAAGACATCTTGGCGTTGAGCATAACACTTTTGGATCAGTAGTTTGATTGAAAACAAAGCCTCTCCCGTACCCAGCCCCTTGATGAAACCGAACTGTGTCTCTCCGCTTTTTTCTTCACATTTCGAGTATATACGAGCATGCATGACTCGAAGAAAAAGTTTCAGAGCATGACTCGTTAGACTTCTTATAAGTCTGTAGTCACTACAGATTTTTGGAGATGCCTTTTTGGGAATTGTTATAAAAGTTGATTTTAGCCAGTCGTTTGGAATTTTACCCGTATCTATTCGATTGAACAGATATGTGAGATGCTTTGAGTCAAATATTTTCTTCGTTATATAACTTCTGCATGCACGTTGTCATGACCGGAGCTTTTTCGGTTTTTCATTGCTTTCATAGCATGCCGAACTTCAGATTCAAGTATTTCCGGGCCCGACCAGTCTTCACAATTGAGAGGCTGTCTGTCTTCTCTTTGGTCTTCAAATAATAACTGTGCATAGCTTTTCCATGTGTTGCACAGATCTACCGGGTCTAAAATCAATGTCCCATTGTGTTTTAGGGCAGGTATTTGTGCTTTTTTTTGTGATGCCAGTAATTTGTTTAAGTTTTCTATGAAAATTTACAGAGTCGTGCAGAGCATGCATGTGTTCCGCCTCTTGGCATTCTGCAGTTACCCAGTTCTCTTTAGCTTGTTGGCATTGTTGTTTAATAGTTTTATTTATTTCGGTGTATCTTTGTTGTTGTTGTTGGACTTTTGCAATTCTTCTGTCCTCCATAAGGGAGAGTATCTTATCCGTCATCCATGGTTTGTTTTTCTTTGTTGCTGTTGGTATCAGAAAAGCGTTGGAAACAGTCAGAATGTTTTGTTTTATGTTGTTCCATATGTCATCTGGACAGGCCGAGATTGTGGTTATTATTAGTTGCCCATCATAGTTCTGTTAATTCGAATTTCATTCTGTCTGCAACTGCTGCTTCCCCTAGTTTATCAATGTTATAAGGTCTCTGTGTTGTTGTTTTCTCCGATATTAGTTTGAGTCTAAATTGAAAGTCTGTAACCAGAGGGTTATGGGCAGAGCCCATGGCGGCACCAGGATAAGCGGCTTTTTTGATGATACTATTTTGATATCTTCTATTAATTAATAAATAAACTATTTGGTTACGTACGATGTTATTATAGCTATCTTGGGGAGATTTTCACGTGTATAACCTCCGTGGGTGAAGTTTATAGAATGTGTTTCCACATTCCTTTATGACCATATTCTCCTCTTTACAGAAATGTAGGAGGAAGTCCCCACGTCTCTTTCATCTAGTCCGAAGGCGCCTGCGCCTGTCATATTATCAACTCTGCCTTTTCCAACTTTAATGCTAAAGTCGCCGAGAATTATAGTGATTTCATGGGGTTTTAAACATCGGAGCACCTCCTGTATTTGTCGGTATAATTCCTCTGCCTCTTCATCTTGTTTATCTGCTGTAGGCGCGTATATCTGGATAAGATTTATATTTGTTGGGCTAGCATTAATTTGCAGTAGAATGATTCTGTCCGAAAACCCAACAACATTTCGGATGGACTTCTTAATATTATTTCTCACGATAAATCCCACACCGTTTCTATGGTTTAGATCACTGTTCCCTGAATAGTAAAATGTCGTCCCATTCCTCACGCACACGCCACTATCTGTCCATCTGGTTTCGCTAATTCCAAGGATATCGACATTGAGTCTGAGCATTTCCTTTACGGCGTTATCAAGTTTGCCTGCCGCCAAAAGTGTTCTGGTATTCCAAGTCCCAAAGCGCAATTTAGTCTTTCTCATGTCAAGCCGG
>NW_022146193.1:29226-38395 GCF_002938485.1 Sitophilus oryzae | reverse complement strand
CCAAAAGTGAAGTTAGATCACAGAGAATTGACAGAAGCGATGTTGACAGCGCGCGCTCCCACAGAGCGATACCAGGGTTGTGTCAAACAATAACAGGGTTGTGCCAAACAATAACAGGGTTGTGCCCAGACATCATATATCATAATCAAAGACATGTAACGAACTAAAAACGTTACAACACGTTGAGAAAAAACGGCGAATGCAGATTGCGTGGGGAAAATGGAAAAACATCAGAACACCTCACCTCTGAGTGCGCCGAGACGACAACCATTTGTGCCATAAACTTTGGTACGACTGATATAGGAGATGGAGAACTACCCTCTGTAAAACCATCTTAGATACTGGCTTGTGTCAAAGCCTTGGAACTGTATGATGAGTTATAACTCAAGTAAGGAGGATACAATAGATCTGTAAAGTCGCGGTAATTAACCTCCCCCTCATACATTCTACATAGCGATAAAACTGTATTAAATGATTGGGAGGAGACATTGACTAAAGCAACTATGCTTTAATGAATGATTCTACAAAGGTTGCCTTTTAGTGATGACGCTTTGGAACAGGATCTGTTATTTTCGAAACAGGTTTGTTTTGGAACTGGCTTGGAACAGGTTTATGTGCTATCCTATACCAGTTCCAGTTGCAACTGTTCCAGCTGTTTCAAAACACTGCAACTTAAATTAAATACTTAAGGAAATAAATTCTTGGAATTGTTTAAATTATGTTATCTACTATATTTGTGATACTAGATTCTTAATAGTGTATTTTTCAAAATTAGATAATTATATATTATATTGCATTTGGCAACATCGCCATTACGTTTTTTTGATGGCAAGAAATTCTCTTCGCCTATTCTGTTTACATTAAAAAAGACTCTACGCAAAAAATGTATACATACCGACAAAGGAACCGCTTGTTTTTATTATCTAGGAATGTAAATTGTTGTTATTTTATATATGTATTTTACTATTTTACATATATAAAGTAGTAAATACTAGATATTCTTTTCTTTCTGTATTTTTAAATATTGATTTTCTATTTAAAATTCATAATAAAAATTTAGTTGAATTTTAATTAAATATATCAAATATCGGCAACGCTGCGAAAACCGTCACCCTTGTTTTTTTACGTCTATGCACTATATTAGTGCATTCGCACTCAATCGCGATAATACAGGGTGTCTCAGATTTTAATCGGGAAAATTTAATAGACGATAGAACTTGCAAAAATAAAACAAAAAGTTCATATCAACTTGTAAGATTTGAAGCTTCCTTTTCGAGATACAGGGTACCATTAGAATACCAATTATAATATTAATTACCAATTAGAATTTATTTTTTTTCGCAAGAAGTAAGCAAGATAGACAAAAAAAGTCAGGAGACAAAAAAATAATATTTTTAATTACTAAATCCAAAAATAATATTAAACTTCTAAAAAAGCAGTAGCGTGCCAATTTTTTCCTTTAAAATAATTTAACCGCCCCTGGCCATTAAACTTAAATCTAATTACATCAAATTAAGTCCCATAGTAAGTATTATAAACGGGTCAAGTTATATCAAAATCGATTGAATAGTTTTTCAAACATCTTTTTTTTCATCTTTTTTTCTTTTTTAAGTAACTTTAACACCCTGTATCTCGAAAAGGAAGCTTTAAATCTTACAAGTTGATATGAACTTTTTGTTTTATTTTTGCAAGTTCTATCGTCTATTAAATTTTCCCGATTAAAATCTGAGACACCCTGTATAGCGCCAAGCGACCGCGTCGCTAAAGCGATATACTACCTCGTTTCTCAACTGAAACTAGTTCTTTTTACTTAACTGTGCCAAGTCCCAAACTATTCCAAGTCCCAAACAGTTCCAAGTCCCTAACTGTTCCAAGCGCTAAACTGTTCCAAGCTGTAAATTGTTTCAAGTCCCAACCTGAACAGTGGGACTTGGAACAGTTTGAGACTTGGAACAGTTTAACAGTTTGCGACCTGGAACAATTTAGGGCTTGGAAAAGTTTAGGGCTTGGAACAGTTAGGAACTTGGAACTGTTTGAAACAGTTAAGTAAAAAGAACTGGTTTGAGTTGATAATCGAGGTCGTATATCGGTTTCGCTCAATGTTTCGCTAGTCTAGCCAAGTCTAGCCCGGACGCGACCGTTCAGGTGTTATCTGTTATCGGGATACAGGGGCGTAAAAACAAGTGTGGCTGTTGCCGCTATTTAAAAATATATCATTAAAATTCAACTAAATTTTTATTATAAATTTTAAATTTATAATAATTTTTTAAATATTTTATTTTTTTAATGTAAACAGAATCAGAATAGGTAAGGAACATTTTTTATTATAAAAATGCTGGCGATGTTGCCAAATGCAATATAATTATCGCATTATAGTTTTTTAAAAAAATACAGTGTAAGAACAGTCGGTTATTGTTTTTGTATTATAAATATAGTAGATATTAAAAAAATTAAACTCTTACTAAATTTACTCTTTAAGTATTTAACAAAATTATAAATCTATATTTATACATTAGTGCTTATACAGGGTGGGTCTTAAATAAGTGCACATATTTTTTTAGGGGTTGTATATTTCGATCCTCATGAGTTTTTTCGAGAAAACATTTGTTTTTGAAAAGTTTATATTTTCGAAAATTTAATAGTTTTTTTTTTTTAGTTAAAAAACATTATATCTTGGTAATATAGCAACATAGATAGTAGATTAAATTTAGAGAAAACAGAAAAATCCCCAGTAGTTCTCATTATTTAAGCAAAAATATTCTTTTATATAAATTTAAAAAGAGAAATAGCAACCGAATCAGAATGACGCAAGTACGTTATTAATTTTCGTTTTGGAACAGTTTGGAACTGGAACAGGTTTCTTGGAACAGGTATCTTTTGCAACTGGAACAGCTTGTACCTGTTATTAAAAAATCGCTGTTCCGGCCATGACTATTGCATTTTCAGTTTTTACAATCACTTATTTCTTTGGTTGTACTGGACACGTCGCAATCACTCCATTAGAGGATCGAAAAACTGTTAATGCCGAATGGTATACAACAATTTGTTTGCCAAGGGTCTTCGATGAAATAGGGAAAAAGAGCAAAAAACGTCTCATCGTTCTTCATCACGACAATGCCAGCTCACATAAAGCACGTCGAACAACTGAATATTTGAAGGAGAAAAACATCAAATTAATATCTCATTGCCTGTATTCACCCGATTTATCGCCATTCCTTGTTCGACTTTTAGTTGTTCCCTACTATCAAACAAAAGATGCGCGGACAGAGATTTTCATCACCTCAAGAAGCTGTTGAAGACTTTCAAAACCATCTTTTTACGATATCAGCTTCAGAGTGGAAAAAATAGTTCCTGAATTGGTTTGGGCGTATGCAAAAATCTATAGACCTTGAGGGCGAATATTTCTAAAAACAATAAAACACTTTGTTTCGAACTTGTTCGTTTCTGTTTCACTTTTTGTAGAAACTTAAAAGGCAATCTACGTATATCGTTTCTCTATAATACCATTATATACCTTGAAGTTTAGCTACATCTATATAATAACAATAGCTCCCGTTTAACGCCTTGGGAGTAGCAAGGTACAGCTTGCCATGCTAAAGCCGTTCAGTATACAAGGAAGGTAATGTGGCTAGCACTACGCTTCAACCGCCTATTATTACCTCAGGATTGTGAATCCCAAGTACTCATTTAAGGCTGAGTCGACCTAGGTACACAAACTATTTTTAGTTTATTAAAAATAGTCGGCTGATGAACTGCCGGCTGTAGGATTCGAACCCACAACTTTTAGATTTCGCAACCTTTTAGCTAATCGTCTAATCTATCTCTAAATATTTCAACTTTCATAATGTAGTACCTATATTTCATATTTATAGCACATGTACTTAATATTCTAAAATAAATGAATTAAAATAAAGACATCGTACATAGACACACCCTGAAAACAAATAATAAATTCGATACAATTTAAAACAGAACGCCGTCGAACAATCGCGGAATGACTAAAACGAATTGTCAGAACCATCTGGCAAAAATGATTTTTGTTAATGTGTCACCCACATGGCGAGAACGAAATCGAGCGAAATGCTGCGGCGCTCTAGCCTGGCTACAATTAGTCAAATAACACTTTGCCACCAGGGCAGAAAAAGCTCTAATGGATAAATTCGCGCGAAGTCTGCGTTAAATTGCTGTTCTTTTTTGCTCTCGAAGATCTGTCATCCTCTTAAAACGTCGTTCGGAATAACCGATTCCATATATTCCATCTCGACCAGCCCTTCCTATAACGGCTGACTGAAAAATGGCCGTATTTCGGCGGCTAAGCCGAGACAATTTTTAGCTAATCGAATTAATGAGCTGGAGGTCGCCGTATCCGTTTTCGGTCAGGGATCCGTTTAAAGGGACTATAGGAATTAAATGGCATGAGCAAATAAGGTTATCTCTTTATCTTTTTGAACGTTTTACAGTCATTTTTTCCAATTCATAGACTCAAAACGAGCTGGACATAACTAGTTAGACATTAACTGAAAAAAATGCGCATTTCGTCACTGAAGTTGGACAAATAATACCTAGAGAAGCTGAACAAATAAGGCAAAAGAAAGAAAGAAGTCCTCCTACTGTAGGTGCCAACCCACCAAGGGATAGAAGGCAATGAAAAAGCAACGATCTAACTAGAAAAGGAGCAAACACTCCATCAACTGGACCAGAAAAAATATTTTACTTGATTTCAGTAAGAACAATCTTCGAATTGTAATAATAATAATAGCTCCCGTATATAGCGTTTAACGCCTTGGGAGTAGCAAGGTAAAGATTGTCATGCTAGAGCCGTTCGGTATACAAGGAAGGTAATGTGGCTAGCACTACGCTTCAACCAAATATTATTACCTCATGATTGTAATACTCATTTAAAGCTGAGTCGGCCTAGGTACCCAAACTATTTTTATTTTAATACAAATAGTCGGCTGATGAAATGCCGGGTGTATGATTTGAACCCACTACCTTGAGATTGGTAAACGACAGCCTGTACCTCTACGCCACCGGGCACCGTATACACATATGCAGAACAAGAGATATCAAAAGGGAGGTGTATGGAAAAAGTGTACTGATTGAAAAGTCTAAAATGTACCTGCATTCGTTTAATAAATACTAAATTTAAAGTTAAAACAAATTGTCAAGATCTATCATAAAATGCTTAGCAAATATTTAAATACGAAATAATGAAATATATATATATGCTAGTAAAATGAACTATCCGTAAAATAAATTAAATCATGAATAGTATCACAAAATATTGTTGTGACTAAACTGTGAACAACCCTGATGCGTATTTGTGATTATGATTAAATGTCTATAAAAGAATAAAACGAAATTTAAATGTAAAAATCCCTGGTATACCAAGTTCACATACGATCGTATATTTAATGTAATAAATTTTAATCAATCATAAACGCAATAAAATAAGAGATGATTAAAGTCTTATCTGTCATCCAGTAGTCGTTCCAGTCAGTCCATGAGAAAATCCAGGTGTCTGGTCTTCCAGTATCCCAGTGGCATTCCTCGTCACACTGGCATTCACGTCACAGTAGTATTAGTTGCAGTACGCCGTACCCCAAATCCAGTAAAAATGTCTTAAATTCTAAAGGGGTACAGCAAAGGAAAAGAAAGAAAGAAAAAGAAAGAACCTAAAATATGATCTATTTTAGTGACATGTTCTGATTTGGACCTAATAAAATACCTTTACGCCATGTGGACGTTCCAAAACAAAATGGCGTCGCCACACGTTACTCCATGGAAAAAGGTTCTTTAAAGTCCTCGTACTCATCTCGTACGACCATCACACACAGTCCGTGTTGTAAAATCCTGTCCTCTAAAATAAATAGTTGTACAAAAGAACATTACACACTCTTACCAACTGACGAATATATCCCTCTACAAGGCTTCTCTGGAATTCTGAACCACACACAGGCCAAAATCGCCCACAACTAGTGCCAAAACTGCACAACCAGTCTTCTCGACCCACAAAAGAATTCCAGACAACTCCAAAGAATCAATCCCAATTCGGAACGGCAAGGCAAGGCCAAAAAACTTCAATGGAGTTTTTATCAGTCAGTCAGGATCAGAAATGCTGCGTTTACCACGGCGGTTCGAAGTAGAAGAAAAACAGGACGCGTGTTTGCAAAATCCGCCAAAAGACGCTGGACTCCAAGATACCAACCCAAAGTCTAACACAGGCAACCAGTAAAACAAAAGACCCAAAATAAAATTTGACATAAAATTTTATTTAATGCATACTAATTGAGTAAAACATTTTATTACATCATAATAAAATTATAATAATCCATATATGAACATAATATCTTCGGAAAATTATTAATACATTTTCCGATCATATATAAAAAACCGTTTAAAAGATCCGAAAACTTAATTTACAAAGATCCATCTGTCAACCTTCCACGCTGGTGTCACACGATCAGCTGACAAACAATTGAAACGTGAGTCTGTAAATCGTAATATAAACAAGATGAAATTTAGGGAAAAATCAACTATAATCAGGTAAAACCAATTGATTCCACACAGGAAAAATACATAATAAAATCCTTAACCCATATGTATATTGCAGACCCAATATTCCCACTTGATTTGCGTTGAAAACAGACATAAGATAATCACATCAAGTCTATGTTCAAGAATCCTCGAAGAAATATGCCAAGAAAATTATCCTAACACAAGCATAAGTCTAAATAAAGAATTAGTAACCACTGTAGAAAGAAAGGTAGTTTTAAACAGACAAATTGATATATTAATGAGGTTTTTATATTACAGTTATCGGAACAACTCCATCCAAAGAAATTGTTGTGATGATGAGACTTATAGATAAGATATTATTAGAAATTATATGTACAGTTAAGAAGTAAGCTAATTAAACGTTATTATTCAAGTTATTCAAGTAAGTTTTAGTTTAATTCCTAAAAATAAGCAAAATAAGTAAAATAAGTTACGGTGAAATTTTGAACCGTAACAACCTCGCAATTAGTGGTTTCAATTACACATTCCACTTTTTAGTTTACGATCAGTCACAATGTCTAAAATCACAATTAAAATTAATAGAATATCCTAGCAACAGCTTCCAGTAGTCAGTTGTATCCATAGAGGAAGCCTAATATTTAGCCTAATCAAGCTTACAACAATAAACTTTTAATGTCTAACCAAATTTTGTCGTGAGGGATGATAATCAAAGGCCAAAATGATATTCGTCGCAAATTTTGAAGTATAATTAGTGGAAAAGTTAAAAGTTTGTTTACTTTTTCCACTAATTGAAAATTCCTACCACTAATTTTGACGTTCTGAATGCTTACATTCAAATTACAGGAACAAACTTCGACGCTAATTGAAACCACTAATTTATTCCACTAATTGCGAGGTTCTGAGTGAAGCTTGATTGAAATTTACTACCACTAATTTTTACGTTCTGAATCATTACATTGAAATTAGAAAAACAAACTTCTACGCTAACTGAAACCACTAATTTATTCCACCAATTTCGAGATTCTTAATGGAGCTTTACATTTTTAACCGAACGAAATAATAATTTAATTTAGTTTGTATAATACTCTCTTAAACCCTTTACATTTTTTTGTCTTAATTTCAGACAATCCATGAATGTTAATTTTGTAATGCCTCTCTCGAGCATTCCTCAACATATATACTAGGACAAGCAGAGGATTTAAATTGCAGGCTCTTGTTGTCTGTTCGGGGCGGAGAAAATCTGTGTATCTGGTGTAGGTATTTTGTGTCAGTAGCGGGACTTTTGTAATCCGAAACGCTGTCTGGTTTGTCGAAGTGCATTTAAATCGCCGCCTGGGTAATTCTGAGCGTCTAATCGCCCTAGAACAACTTCTTAAGAGTGTGATGCGGGTTTGGTTTCATCGTGTAGAGCTGAAGTGGGGTCATCGACAGGTCTAAAACTTCGATAGAATGCTCAGCGATCGTTCAGTGTTACGTCATTATTATAGTCTGGTCCAACAAGAAGATCCCTTGACAGTGATAGATGTGTTCAAGTCATTTTAATTTCAAAGTAGTTTATTTTATTTCAATAAAGAAATAAGTTGGTACAATCGGAACACATAGCAGGAAATTAATATTTAAAATTTGACTGACAAGTGATTACATACTTCAAAATATTGTGAAAAAAAAACTATAAAACTGAAAAACCGTAATCGAGTTATTTTATTTAATAAAAAACGGTATGTATTAATACAAAACAAACAAGAACAAGACACCACATACCAAAAAAACATAAAAAAGAACTATTTCTTACTTTTAAGCTTTATGAAACTTTATGAAACCGCATTTATGATTATATTTATCAATATAACTTATGTACAAATACAAATTTGTAATATTCCACAGGAATAAATAAAACAACATAAATAAAACAAACTATTTTATTAATAATAACACTCACCAAATTGTATACCTTAAAGGTTGATTAATTAACTTTAATCTTTAATTTTTTAAACCAGTACTCTTTTGGCATTATTTTTCTGCAGTACCAAAATCCATTATTTACCTATCGTGTGATGTCGATATTTTACAGCTACTCTAGTTTTAGTATGTTTTTAGTATGGTCCTTCTACCATATTCGAGATGCACTTATCTACGACGACATGGTATACGAACTTTATTGATGGTAACTTATTGGTGTATAAGACTTTCTGCCTGGGCAGCCAGTATTAACCATAAACTGTGCTCTGGGTCTACAGTTAATTTTTCATCGATTTTTCCTCCACTTGACTTCAAAAGACACCAAACACACGTAACACGAATGAAAATGCATCATCTTCCAAAACGCGGGTGTTGACAAAAGTTGACACAAAATTATAACCTATAATTTGGCAGGACTTTGACAAGCGTCAAAAATCTAAAGACGAGTTCCATACGCATCGGCGTCCGTTTGTCGTTCATCGTTCCGTCAAACCAATAAAATTGGCTGATCTGTCAATTTTGAAACAAACCAATAAAACTGGTTAAACACAAAAGAACGACGTATGACGGATTATATTTAAACCCCATCCACAGTTAACCCAAAAATTATTAAGGAACTTTTTGAAGCGAAGTAAAATAAATAGATTAGTATGGGACGTCATATGCTTTTCTTCTGTCATCGTCTGTCAAA
>NW_022146193.1:0-28562 GCF_002938485.1 Sitophilus oryzae | reverse complement strand
GGAAGGAGGGTGTGGATAAAGAACTAGAAAATAGAGAAATACCTGATGATCTCTGGCTAAATAGAGAAGAGTGGAGGTTAGGTGTCGGAAAAAGTCGTAGAACGTTCTGAACCAACATATATACTACTAATTGAATAGTGTGTCGGAAATCTGTAGCTCCTAAAATAAAAAAACTTGGGAATTTTATTTAAGTGAAGACCTAAAGTATGTACCAAGATGTATTCCAGGAAAATATTTTAACTTCAATATAGGGTTTCTTAAAAAAGCGTGAGTGGATCGGTATGATTTTTTTTAAATGCAACATCCAGCGTATATTATTGCATTTTTGGCTTCCTTTCAGATCACTTTACATAATCCTAAGATATGATTAAATATTTTTCGATAGTTTTAGAGATAATAAATAAATAAAAATTATATATTTCAGACTTTCTTAAAAAAATTATTAAAAAATACAAAAATTGTCCTGAAATCAAAATTATATAGGGTATTTACTTTAGATGGCCTGCACTTACTTTGCTATAAATATGATAATGGTAAATTATAGAGGATGTTCAAAATTCTATGCCAAAAAAAATTCTAAAACAGAATAATTTTTCTTCGTTTTTTTAAATTGAACTCCCTGTATATTATTTTTTCAGTAGATGAAGAATTAAAAAATGAACATTTTTTGTATTTAAAGTATTTCAAAATTTTTAATGGTTTTGCAGGTACACGCAGTATTATTTCTAATCGAATCTATTGAAAAAATAACATACAGGGTGTTATTATTATGTGTTAAAAAAACGAAGAAAAATTATTTTATATTTTAGAAAGTTTAGCATAGAATTTTAAACATCCTGTATGATTTACGATTACCATATTTATAGTAAAGTAAGTGCAGACCATCTAAAGTACATATCTAACATAGTTTTGATTTCAGGACAGTTCTTGTATTTTTAATAAATTTTTTAAGAAAGGCTGAAAAAAATATATTTTTTATTTATTTGTTAATATCTCTGAAACTATCGAAAAATATTTAACCTTATCTTAGGATTAATCTGAAATTCAATAATATACAGGGTGTAAAAAAATCACCCCCATCCACTCACACTTTTTTGAGTCACACTGTAGAAGTTAAAGTATTTTCCTGAAATATATCCTAGTACATACTTTTTTTGCACTTGAACAAAATTTCTTGAAAAAAATTGTATTTTATTCTAGGAGCTACAGATGCCCGACGCACTATTCTCGTACTCTGTATTACGTTACACTTACTTTGTCTAAGGAATTTCATCCCTTGATCAAGTACATACGTAATTAATAAACACTAAAGCACATAATTCATAAGTATTATGTTATGTTATCATAGTTATTATTAGATACTCACGTGTTTAAAAAAGAATGATACATATTCCAGATTTTTACATTTTAGTTCTTCTGTCTAGTTTTGTTGGTCAAAAGTTGTTGAAGTTTGTGGATTTTGGTACAGGTTTGTATATCAGTTTAAAATCAGAAAGATGTTGTTTGGAGATAATATCCAGAGAGCCTGATGCAAAGTTTGAAATTTATTACAAAGTGCGGACAACAATGAATTTAGGAAGGTAGGAAGTCAATGACGACAAAAAGACTTTAGGTCTTCCAACAGCTTCTTCCATTTCCTTTCCAGATTTTCCATTCCTTTAGCAGTATTACTGATGCTCCTAGCTCCTTTCTTACCCACTTCCTCTTTTTGATTTTTGCATCAGGCTTAATACAATTAGTTCTTCCAGCACATCAGCAACTGCAGATACGAGATCTGCCATTTTTTGCACGATACATTTTCACCTGATACTTTACGTACGCATGTTAACAGCTTAATGCCGAGACAACAAATGTCTATCAGTCTAATTACATTAGATGTCACGACGACATGTTTATCGTCAGAACTAGATTTAAGTACTTAAGATTCTCCTGTCATCAACAAAAAAGCTAGTTAGTAAAGGACATTTACTTTCCTGGACACTCGCACATCTCTGATTTAATTCTTAATACTTTTATTTTGCTACACTGAAAAAAATATAAATAATTTTACAAAAAAATATTGATATATTATAGTATTTTTAATAAGGAACTTGTAAAAATAAGATATTTTCACAAAAAAAGGTAATTTTGCAAAACAGTTTATTAATATTAAATGATTATTACAAAACGATATTATTTTCACAATGAGTTTTGTGAGTTATACAATCTTGCAGTAAAATGGGCATGTTTCATGTTTTTCAATTTCCACGTAATTATGCAGCTTTCAACCTAATTAGTGTTTGCTACTTAGCCTTTTTTATATAAAACTTAATATTATGCCAAAAAATGGGGTAAAAGTTTGAATTTCACACTTACGCGCGCTGCGATGACGTATGTAGCCATTGCCAATATATGATTGGCTGGTTTTCGTTTCGGAAATAAACTTGCTGAATTTTATGATGTTGGCAGCATGCTGTTTATTCAATGTCAAAATGTTGTTTACAATTGTTTATTTTTGATTTTAAATTAAATTTGCATTTAAACTATTTCCAATAATGCTAAAAAATTAATTATTCTATTATTGGATAACATTTACCAGTAACTATAATAAAATGTTATTGTACGCGCCGAAAAAAGATGGAAAATCGTAAATGCTGTTTTTTTCAGAAAACTTCTCTTAAGCTATGAATGTGATTTCAAAACATTTCAAAGTGAGTTTATATTATGTTTGATTTGTTAAATCATTAAAACGCCAGTTTTTTACATGTGGAAGAAGGTGGGGAAAATTTAATTTGAATAAAATGTAATTCCTGATAACTAAGATTAATAGTATTTCTGGAAAATCACAGTATTCACAGTTATGATATAAAACAGGTACGCTACAATCTGATCATGAAAAGTACGTCTACTATCTGACCAAGAGAAGTTAGAAAAGATGAACAAAGCAATTAGAAAAATTCTATTGGCACCAAGAATGTTACTAAATACGTTCATGTTTAAGTTATTTCAGAGGACTATTAATAAAATACATTGTATAGATAAAATAAGGCTCTAATGCAGTGCCTTTTTTCATAAAATCAAGTAAATATTATATTTTATAGTTTTGTTATTAAATGTATTAATATGTGATCAATAATGTTTATTATAAAGTATAAAATATTATTTTTTAAGAGTGTTATATATATATATATATATATATATATATATATATATATATATATATATATATATATATATATATATATATATATATATATATATATATATATATATATATATATATATATATATATATATATATACTATATATATATATATATATATATATATATATATATATATATATATATATATATATATACTTATATATATATATATATATATATATACTTTCATATATATGTATATGTTAGATTAGGGACAGATAGTTAGTATTTTTTACTTAAATTAAACCACTATATTCCTCAAAATACGTTTTATTCCGCTTAGAAATACGTGAACAGTTCGAAAGTCGATCTAAACTGACTAAACTTATAAGAATGATGCAACATTCGCAATATTGCTCCAGCTTTGTTTTTCGAAGAAGGGCCACGCTGCGGCGGTCTCGGAGATCAGGTGTCGTAAGCTGACGTAATTTAGAGAAGCCAGCTATCACGGCCTTCCTGACGTCGGGGTGTCCTCGCACCGTTTGCAGTTTGAACACATGACAGCGTGTAAACTTTGACAGCGGTAATCTGTAAATATTTCAGAACACTTACTGTTCAAAATATATTCGGGGAACAAATCAGAATTAATCTGAATTAATCTTAAAGACAAAATTTCCTTAACTGATTTTACTGGCAGTTACTTTTACAAAATAAAAGCAAAACAAAAATTTCAAGGCTTGCCATATTAACCTCTGAGGGGTTAATGCTAAACAAAACTAGTTTAAGGATCCAACTTTCCAAAATAAAAGTAACTAAACCAAAATATAAATTCTTGACGTTTTACATAATACACATACATACAAAAATACTCTATTTTTTTTTTGCTACAGGCTCAGGTACAAGTTTTACAATATTTTCTTAAAATTGTTTTAATCAATTCTGATGGTAGGTACACCACCATCTAAACATTTCAAGAATAAAGTCATTTACTTTAATTATTTTTTTGAAAAGAGATGCATTTTCTTTTCACACACTTAAAAACAAATCAATCAAGTGGATATAAATTGATTCCATAATTGTTATCATTTTGCGTTTTATTGGACCCAGAATGGTTCTTCAAAAGAAAACGTAAAATAAAGTAACACATGCAGCTTGCATATGTCTAAAATAAACAAACAAAAAAAATGCTTTGTCTTACAAAATACATCACGAACTAATAAGCTCCCAGCTCTGTCTGGAGTTACTTTTTGTCTTTTTTTTAAGACTGTTTTCTATACTCGTAAATTCTGATGAATTCTAGTAGACTTATCTACTACGTCTTTCTAAACACATGATTTACTTGAATGCACTCGCCATCTGAAAATGGATGGCCTGATTCTATAAATGATTGGTGAAATTTCTTTTTTTTCTACTCTTTTTCATTTACCCAGCTCTAAAATGAGAATGTCGGCTGTGGACATTTTAAATTTGCCACATTTTCAACAGTCGTAACTAAAAAAAACCTTAGTACTTATGGATTTGTTCATCTGCCAAGCAGAAATATTTTTTTTTTATAAAAGATGTTCTATGTTCTTTGAATCTACCTTCTAAATTTCTACCGGTCTGGCTTATATAACAGATATTGCATTCTGAACAGTTCAACTTATAGATTGATAGTATTGTTTTCCTATATTTACATTAAAAAGTAAACCTGATATGGCCTAAGACGGTTCAAATGCTACCGCTGTAGCATTTAACTTCTCATTATTTTATTTATTGCTTTTATTAAACCTATTGTTTTGTCTTATTGTATTGAATGTTTAAAGTTATGATAACCTATGTAAACATCAGCTTTCTCAAGATATCAAATTCTAATTTCTCTAGTCTACTTTTGACATTGTTAGATCTTAGAAATTAATTTTATTATCTTAGTTAGTACTCAGTTTCATTCAGTTTCAGCTTTCCAGTTTCAGACTCATTCAATTGATATAAAAGAAGATAAGAACATGATCTACATGATCATACGATAATAAAATATCAAAATGTTATGATTTTGAAAAGTGTTCCAGTAAATTCAGACAGAAAACCTTCTGCAAGTAAATGACTTAGCGGAGAACCTAAGCAAAATCCTTTTTGTTTGTCTATAAAAATCTTCAAACACGAAACCATTTTCGTTCATGTAGCTTAAAGATTCCAGAACTTATTGTTAAATGATAACGTTAATCTCACATTTTTGCATGTTTTAATTTTTTTCTGTAAGTTCTCATAATAAACGATAAATTTATTTCCAGAAAGTAAATTCTAGTGTTAAAACATTTTTTTGCCTTCGGTTCCAACTGTTCGAAATAAAATTAGTTCGATTGCATCTTTAAATTATTTTAGTGATTTCAATACGCTTCATAACTTGGTAATGTACTATTTAACAATCTGTATAAACTGTCAAAACAAACTCTGGCAATATATCGGCATTTTATCTTAACTACAAAGGAAACTGACTGCCACTATTTTCATTGAAATTTAAAATTAACTATAGCATTATTATTTTTCTTGTACAGATTAACTTTTATAACCCTTCTAAAAGTTTTCCACTTTTAAATGACAACTTACTAAATGAGAACAAATAATTAAATTCAATTCTGAAATAAGTTTTGTCTGACAACTTATTAAATTACCAATTCTTACATTACCAGTAAGAACTAAATTAAATCGTTTGTAAGACTGTATGTCACAAAAACATACTAAATGAGAACAAATAATTAAATTCAATTCTGAAATAAGTTTTGTCTGACAACTTATTAAATTACCAATTCTTACATTACCAGTAAGAACTAAATTAAATCGTTTGTAAGACTGTATGTCACATGGTCTGATACTTAGCTTTTTTTTATATTGTGGAAGGCCATGGTCATAGTTGTTTACGAACGGCAACGGTGGTCCGCCGATTTTGGTCTGATATGTTCTCAAGTTGATGCAGCGCATATCTATCCTTAGGTAACAATGCACGAACTGTGGGGCCTTTACAGTCGTCTGTCAGCTGAGAAACTCTCGGTCATGAGGTCTCCAACCATAAACAAATAAAAATAAAATAGTTTGATTAATAATATTCTCAATATTACTAAAACTTTTTAATACTCAACTTTTATTCAGAAGTAAACAAATCAGTTTGGCTGTGCTAGAGATTAAAGTGCTGAGCTCGCTTATTCGGGCTATTTTCCAATCGTCCTTCAGCTTCTGCACTGACCTTGTCGAGATTGACGACAACGGTTGGCGGTGTGTCAGCCAGAAAATGTTGAGAAACCAATAATCTGGAACTTGATCCATGACGTAACACATTTGGGAAGTGAACCAACTCTCTAATGGATTGTGATTATATTATCTTCTGTAGCAGACAGCATGGTGGCAACGACGGCGGTCCATGTTTTTCCTCCTTCAGCAGTAACAGTTGCTCAACCTCCAGCTGTCTCTCTCTCTTTAGAATATTCAGAAATCCACTCGACAGTTATTGTTAATAGTGCTGATACATTTTCATTTGAATCTCCAACACACTGCGACGGAACAATGTCTTCTCTTCAATTTAATGTTTTCGTTCTGTAGGCACTCACAAATTGATTGTTTTATTGTTTATTTGTCCTTTAACGATCACTAATACACAGGAGAAATTATTCTTCTGATAGATCAAAATCGGTATCGTCAGAAATTGGCACATTTCGTCATGTTACGCAATACTGTCTTAATGTTCAAAAACTTCACTTTTCACTACTTTTGGGCACCCCCAGTGTGTATACTCTCACTTCTGATGTTAGATTAGGGACAGATAATTAGTCTTTTTACTTAAATTAAACCACTATATTCCTCAAAATACGTTTTATTCCCTTTAGAAATACGTGAACAGTTCGAAAGTCGATCTAAACTGACTAAACTTATAAGAATGATGCAACATTCGCAATATTGCTCCAGCTTTGTTTTTCGAAGAAGGGCCACGCTGCGGCGGTCTCGGAGATCAGGTGTCGTAAGCTGACGTAATTTAGAGAAGCCAGCTATCATAAATAATTAGAGTGTGGTAGTAATTTTCAATTTAATAGAAAAAGTAAACAAACTTTTAACGTTTCCCACTAATTACACTATAAAATTCTGAATATTGGAACCTTTGACCACGCAGTTAGGACTTAGGTCGGGACTGTATGGAGGATGGTCCAACATTTCGATGTTTCTTTACTTTAAAAACTCAACTGTTTTTCAAGCTGTGTAGGAACTTGCATTGTCTTAGTGGAGGATCGTTCGTCGTTAAGGGTTGAATAAGGGTTGGTTTTTCGAAATACAGCAATTACCTCGGGCAAACAAAACAACTCATCAGTAGTAACAGTTCTTGCAGGAATTGTTGCTATGTGACGCGCTTCTGGGACATATGTCGCCACCTTTGTTCCATTTGAAAAAATTGAGATTTGATTAAAAATACGTTTTTCATTTTTTGACGAATGCTTATTAAGGACTTTTTCATTATTCTTTATCTAATAATAGCTCCCGTATATAGCGTTTAACGCCTTGGGAGTAGCAAGGTACAGCTTGCCATGCTAGAGCCGTTCGGTATACAAGGAAGGTAATGTGGCTAGCACTACGCTTCAACCGCCTATTATTACCTCAGGATTCTGAATCCCAAGTCCCAAGTACTCATTTAAGGCCGAGTCGACCTAGGTACCCAAACTATTTTTATTTTAATAAAAATAGTCGGCTGATGAAATGCCGGGTGTAGGATTCGAACCCACAACCTTGAGATTGACAACGAGAGCCTGTACAGGGTGTCCCACTAAGAATAGCTCTCGGCTGTATCTCGGAAAGTAATAGCCATAGGGGCTGCGGAAAAAAATATTTATCACTAAAGAGGCTATGAGAAATTGCTGGAAATTATTTTCAAGTTTGTAGAACGACCGCTAGGGGGCGCAACTGCAACAAAAAATAAGAAAATGGAGTTTTTACACAATTTTGTTTAGATAAGGTGTACTATAAGTAATAGCTTCTTAATCTTCAGTAAATTTTGAATATTTTTTGTTAGAGCCATTTTCCTCTATCCGCCAAAATAAAGTGGTGGGGGAAGGTTAGATCTGTTTATATTTAAACATTAATAACTCTGGTCTGGATGATCGGAATCCAACAAGCGAGGGTTCGTTTAAAAGAGCGTTTCTTACTCTATATTATACCATATAAACAATAATAATAAGCTTTTGAACGTAGACGCTAGGGGGCGTTGTCTTACAATTTAACTAACATTGTGCGTTTTTTCAAAAAAAATAAATACAATAGTATACGTAATTTTAGCTGATCGGAAAGAGTAGAAAAAACTTAAAAAGTCAGCGAAAACCGCATCTTGATATCGTCTTTCAAACCGAAGATATTAGCAAAATTATAATAAATACCAAAAAATAAGCCTTTAATTGCCTTATTTTTACAACACGGTCCCTAGGCTTTGGAAAAAAGTTGCTTTTGATGTAATAGTATAAATGTCAAATTGTTATTAGATCAACATTTTGATAGTCTTAGCAGCGTTTTTTCTCTTTTCATTGCTTTTTCAAAATGCCAACAACTTCAACTAACTTCAAATATTAAAAGACAATAAAAAAGCGCTTGGCTAAGGTTTCAAAATGGTTGCTTCTAATAACATTTGACGTTTATACTATTAGATACGTCAAAAGCAACTTTATTCCAAAGCCTACCATGAACTTCACTGAATCAGCGTTTCTGTTCAACTGGTTATTTTAAATTTAATTATTAGATTAATCTAATCTAGGTTTTGGGTTTCTGGTATTTCGTCGATTTTAAAGTAAACTAACTGTTTCTATCTTATTTTTTGTTAGATGAGGCATTAATCAAGAGGGCTACTAATACCGTATTGCTAAAAAATAAGTTAATTAACGGCTTATTTTTGGTATTTATTATTAATGTCTGCTAATATCTTCGGTTTGAAGAAGATATCAGATGCGGTCTTTCGCTGCTGTTTTTAAGTTTTTTCTACTCGTTTCTGATCAGGTAAAATTACATATACTATTGTATTTAATTTTTTGAAAAAAACGCGCGCAATGTTGTTAAATGTGTAAGACAACGCCCTAGCGTCCTATGTTCAAAGCTTTTATAGGTATTTGGTAAACTATAGAGAAAACGCTCTATGTAATAAGATACATATTTTTACATAAAAAAAATATTAAATAATAGATCTAACTTCCACCCACTTTTTTTTTGGTAGATAGGGGAAAATGCTCGACAAACAAATATTTCAAATTTTTTTTTTTTTTTTTTTTTTTTTTTTTTTTTTGTTGGCAAAATTGTGTAAAACTCCATTTTCTTATTTTTTGTTTGCAGTTGCGCCCCCCTAGCGGTCGTTCTAACACTTGGACTATAATTTCCAGCATTTCTCATAGCCTTTTTTGTTATAATATTTTTTTTTTTTTTTTTTTTCTAATAATTTCCGAAGTACAGCCGAGAGCTATTTTTAGTGGAACACCCAGTACTCTAACGCCACCGGGCACCACATTGCCACATTATTCCTTTTTAATAGTTTTATTTTCATAAGCATATAATTACAAAAATTTAAAAAAAAAACCATTTTTTTTTTCAATAAATTCGCGGCTATTGGAAATTCGTTCGATACAAAACATATTCAATTTTGACAGTTAGGCAATTATCAAATTTATCGGTAAACGCTTTTCTGTCTTGGCGTGCCCGTATTTTTTCCCCAAATAAATGTGAAATATTTCTTGATCCACGTCAATTTTTCCGACCCGCGCCCTTGTTTGGTATAAATTACGGGCGGCTTTTTAAATTCCAACCTCATTTGTGCCTCTGTTTGAGAGACAACTCATAGACAATTTGTTACTAATGGATGTGTTTGTATGCTAATATTGATGGGCAATTAAGTTCTTTTGCGCCGAAGTATCCGGTTGTGTTTTACTCAATGTTTTCCAAATTTAAAAAAAAAGCGAACGCCAAAAGGTTTTTCCCTAAGGGTCTGTTTGAATTTGGACCGGAACTGTAAAACGGACGACAACGGCAGTTCAGAAAGTTGACAGAGTCAATTTAATTTCGTTATGAACTTTGAAATTTCGCCTGTTGTATTTAATATTCCTTCTGTCCATGTTGTAAATTCGTAGAATTCTTTTGGTCGGAATATCGGCAACGTAAAATAAGATATTTCCATCTATTATTGAGGGAATTAAGTTTTTTCCTTGTTTTCCATAGAAAACTGATTAAAATTGCCTTATATCCTATCAAAAAATAGTCAAGCTAAAATAGTACTGTTACACGATGATGCAGGACTCGTCGCCAGTCACTCACCGTGAAGCGCTGTGTAATACTATATCTACGCTCTATTTCTTCTCTTTGTATTCCTTTTCATATGTTATCCTCTCTCAGATGAGATTAGTGTTTGATTATGGCCACGTTTGTCGCCTCAGCTGATATCTGTGGTTATTTACTTATTTCGTTTTGAAGCCATTTCTGGCTCCAATTAATCAGCAATCGACACGAAAGAGAATTAAAAGATATTTGCCTCAAATTCTGAACAACTCAAAAGAGACAGATTGTAGTTTATTTGTTTCAATAGTATAGAAACCAACGCCCATCCAGCACAATATTTTTTTTTTTTTTTTTTTTTTTTTTTTTTTTTTTTTTTAATAATTTTTAATTTCTGAATATTTTTACGTAACTCGTTATGGAAAAAAATAAAAAAAAAAAAAAAAAAACATGAAAATATACATATTCCGTTCTCCCAATCAGCAACTTATCGTTCACTCGCGCGCATTTCATTTGCTTCGTTGGTTTATTTAATCTCCATATCTGCGGTGTCTCTCGACGTAATACCATTTTATCTACTATGTATAAATAACTATTAATATAATTTCATGTTAATACAATTTTCCAATTACATGCATAAATTCTTTGCATTTACGCGGTATAACTTCAATGGCGCGGCGACACTGAATGTTTTTTCTTCTAATCGTTGGAGCGGATGCAGCATCAGGCACCACAGATCTCGATCATTCGCTCATTTTATAAAACGAAATTAAGCATCGTATATACGACCCGCATGTTGCCTCTGAAAACCGAATGCATGTGGCTGATAGCGAATAAATCACAACGCGTGCAGTGGGTTTGTAGAGATGTGTTTTTTCTTAAAATATCGATTATTAATTTAAACGCGGTTTTTCCTTTCAAAGAAAGACTCTGTTAGGTTTTGGATTTTTCTCTTCTTGCGCAGCACGAACATAATGTGGTTTACGGTTATATCTAGGCTTGGCAAAGACTCTCGATTTCTGGTTTTTTTGTCTAATCACTCCAATTTGGTTGAAATCATAGAGTCGGTGTAGCTACTCTCCGTATTTAGTCTGCGCTCGCGTGCACGTTTGCCTAGCTACCCATGTTCTTCGTCGCTAGGATGATGCTCGCATACCAATTTCATAGACTAGCCCTTTTAAAATTTTCTGAGCTTCAGGGTCTTTTCAAATTTGCAAATTTGGGGACACCCTGTATCTCGTTATTGTTAAAGGTATCGAGAAGGGGAAAACTGACTCTCGTAGAACTTTTTACGTTGGATTACAGTGGCTCCGTCTGTTTTTACCAAAAAAAAAAAATATTTTGAAAATATGAACTAAAGTTATGTTTTTTCAAATGGAACCCTGTATATTTATAATCATATGATCTGTCTTCTACGAGCTTCTAATATTATATATCATAATATATATTACTTATTATATATATTATATATATTATTATATATATATATATATAGCCTATATATATCATCTTATTTATTTTCACATTATACTTGCATATTTAAACTATATCTTATAACAATAAAAATAAAAAAAAAAAAAAAAAAAAAAAAAAATGGTATTTACTAAATAGTCATACACATATTAAAATTTATTTTGGATGATATATTTTACTTTTAGAAATAACGTTGTTACCCACTGAACTGTGAATATATTTTTTTTTTATAACTTTTTTTTTTTTTTTTTTTTTTTTTTTAGAATTATTAAAGATTTTTTTTATTTTTATATTTTAAATCCTATTATTTAAAGACACTTAAAAATCCCACAATAAGAGGAAATCCACCGAGAACCAGCGAAATGACAGGGAAAGTAGAGGGAGGCTATATATGCGTTCCACATGGTTCCCTACTTGATTTTGGAAAAATATCATTACAGTATTCTATTTTTATAGTTATGAGGGGGAATTTTCCTCATCTTGCTGAAAGTTATTTACCACCCGTAAAATTATTAAGCAATATACTAAAATTTAGATAACGATGATTATTCTTACGTATACACGTATTCTAAGATTTACAAATAGAGGTAGAGAGT
Source organism: Sitophilus oryzae (assembly GCF_002938485.1). Classification (NCBI taxonomy): domain Eukaryota; kingdom Metazoa; phylum Arthropoda; class Insecta; order Coleoptera; family Curculionidae; genus Sitophilus; species Sitophilus oryzae. The sequence continues at coordinate 16,108 of NW_022146193.1, read as the reverse complement.
TAAGTTTAACTAATTATTATAGGGGATTTATTCGACCGGACCTAACTAAATAACAAATAGACCAGATAGCCAACAGTATACCACTTTTAATATTCGTTAGTTTTTTTATTATCAATCATGGCTACCTATATATGTTTTTAATAAAAACAATATATGCATAATAGTGCAAATAAATATAGAGTTTTTATATTTTTGAGAAGCTTTGGAAGAGATATATGATTTATATAGGGTCGTTCCCAATTTAAAAAACTTTTGTTTTATTTTAAAATTTACATATAATACAGTTTTAATTATAGATAGCCTTTGAAAATTTAAGAGTACAGGACGTTGTATCTTAAAATGTAGCAGGAGACAGAGGGCTATGTTAATTTTGTTTACCATTTATTACCAGTTTGAACAAAAAGTGAGAATGTTGTGCAAACGTTCTATCATTTTTTTAACGGACGCATACCGAAGAAAACACGAGACCCCCAGCCCCAACTAGTCACTCTTTGAGTCTCCCGTACTTCTCGCCATGACTTGACCCCCCCTCGACCCCGCCTCCCGCCAGACCCACATCATCCTCGCACTCCCACACAATTCTCCATCTACCACTGGATGACAACCCAAACATATTACTACATCAGTATATTTAAGGTTTACCGCACTTTAATCTTACAGTTTTAAATATTTACGATTTTGTGAAAATGCAGTAAACAATTTTAATGCTTCACTTCACCAGAGGGGCGCTATTCTGTAAAATCGTCGGTATCGGTAAGTTACGACAGCTCTCGATATGTATTTGTATATAGTAAAATGGGGAAGATTGTTGTTAAGTCATAGTTGCCGATTAATTTATGGCAGATAGTCACCCTGTACCGATGAAAATCGGTATCTCTACCGTGCCCTTGTTAACCTCACGGTAGAGATACCGAGAGTCGTCGGTAAAAATTTGCGATATCTGCCATAGGGCCGATCGGTAACTCTGACAACAACGATCAACACGACGCTCATTGGCCGTACGTACTGATAGCTGTCGGTAACTTACCGATACCGACGATTGTACAAAATAGCGCCCGCGTATTTAGGTTTTTAAAACCAAATATTGTACTTGAAGTTCTTCTATTTACTAAATCTTTTGTGTTGCAATAATAAAAAATAACACTACCTTGTACAGAGTGAATTCAAAAGATTTTTAAACACATAGAGAAATCCTTGTATGAAACTTTTTAATGAGTTCATTTTGAATAGTTGATATACATTTTGCATCCTTCTATAAATCTTTTGTAAAGATTTATAGAAGCATCCAAAGAATTCTTCTATAATCTTAGAAAGTACAGACCAACTATAGTAAATACCTAGTATAGTTTTGATTTCAGGATACATATTTTGTGCTGTATTTAAGCAGAAATAATTATATTTTTTTATTTATTTATTAATATCTCTTACACTATCAAAACATATTTGTAATATTTAGGATTATAAAAAGTGATCAGAAGACAAAAAATGCAACAATATACAGGATATTCCATTTTAAAAAAAAAAATCATCCCCATCCACTCAAACTCTTTTGAACTACCCTGTAGAAGTTAAAATATTTTCTTAAAATACATCCTAATACATACTTTGGGTTTGCACTTATACAAAATTTCTAAGTTGTTTTATTATAGGAGCTACAGATGCTTGACACACTATTGCCGGACCCTGTAATGTATCAGTATATCCATATACAGGGTGTTCAATTCAAATTTCAATCAAAACCTTAAAGTACTTGGAAGAAAATTATAATAAATCGAAAAATATTAAGACTTTAACATCCTGTACAGCGTTGCCAGAGACTTTTACAAAATTGTACTATTCTGTGGTAAAAATGTACCAGATTTTGATCGATTTGATCGAAAATGTACCAGACAAATCGCGCATCAGTCAAAAGTCGTCTCGGCACTGTCAGCCACAGATAGAAAAAGAATTCTTGGTAGGGTTGGCAGAATATAGTTTGACTTATATTTGATAGAGGGCGATACCGGCGATGTAGAAAACGAAATTAGTGATGAGCGGTATTAGGAAAAATTGTCGATTTTTTTGAACTTTCGATATTTGGAGTGTAATTTGCCGATTTTATTCAAAAATTATTGTTGCAATCCAATTTTTACTGTTAAAAAATGTACCAGAAATGTAAAATATTGCTTTGATACAAACGGTTCCAAAATGTACCAGATCTGTACAAATGTACCAGCTCACAACGCTGACCCTGTAGCTACGAAGAATCGGACACAATCGGATGAAAAATAAATCTTATTTTTGCCTGAGAATCTTCCCACGAGAGATGGGTTTTGAAACCTCTGTATATTTTGATCTGGGTTTGTTTGTTCGGTGGGCAACTAAAAAGGGACGCCGGCTGTATCTCAGAAACTACTTATAGCTTTGGGAAAAAATTCTAATAGATAAATCGACCAAGAGAAAGGAACTGAAATTATTTTCAAATTCGAAAAATGACCGCTAGGGGGTGTTTCTATGATAGCCAATTAGAAAATAGGGTTTTTCTCAAAAATATACAGGTGAACAGGTATTTTAAATATTACTATTATAAACATCGAGAAATTTGTAATTTTTTGATACAGAATTTGCTCTGTCTCATAAAATAAAGTGGTGGGGAAGGTTAAAACTTGCTTTTATTAAAATAAGGATAACTCTGGTTTAGGTTATCCGATTTAAACAAACTAGGGCTCGTTAAAAGAGCTTTCTTCCTTAATGATTCTCGGTATAAATGTGTTTCCACAATTTTTCCTGGTAGCTAGAGTGCGCTGTTTGACATCATAGCAGATATTGCGCTTTGCATAAAAAATTTAAATGGGAGGCTATGTTTCTCTTTACACAGTTAAATAGAGCACAAAATTTCTAAAATATCTGAAACTTTCTTCTCTCTCTAACCGGAGATATTAGAGAACAAATTATGTTAGGCTGCCGCTTGGGATTATATGGTCACAAAATTATAGTAGTAGGATAGGAAACAAAAAGAGGTAAGTTGGTTACGTCAAAATATCAAAAATTTAAGTTCAGTTTTCATGCATCCGAATTTCGGGCACCCGAAAAAATTACGTCATAAATAGTTAAACGTGTTTATATAACTTTATCGATCCATCCATATAATTTTACGAATTTCTTGGTTAATTAACGTGGGTCTTGGTTAATTAACTGGATTCTAAAAAATGAAAGTCGGACAATCAATAATTTTATTGAAATGTCTAGAATTTTGTGACGCCATATTGCTTTTAAAAAAACGGCCATTCCTATGGCCGAAAACAGGCTATTTCATGTAATGTCATTTTAGTTATTATTCAAGTTCGTCCTTGATTTCACTTATTTTCGTGTTTTTACCTGTTTTTGAGTTATTATTTATAAAAAGTTTTATGTCGTTTGAATCAGTTTTCATATAACACCAGAAGGTTGCAGATCTTGCTGTGCCACTACTGCTTCAAATCTCTTATGATGCAAGTAGTTTTCAGCACCAAGACCGTTGTTTGGTAAATGTTTAGGCAGGAATTCTAGAATGGCGAATGATTGGTGGATTGGACTTTTAATTATCTGAATGAAATGAACTATCCACAATTTATAAGAGATGAATTGCTAATTTTGTTAGGGAATCCATCATGATGAAATTACATTTGTTGCAATTTAATCAGCATGAATGCAGTTTGGTGCAGTTGTGTCGCTTATTTTGCTATGAATGTGTGGGGCTTCTTGGATACCACTTACTATAGTAGGTAGAGACGCTGGGAGCAGCATATTTCCATGGCCAGCTAGGTCATCAGTTTTAATATGCCTGGGTTTTAATTTATGGAATCAAGAACGAACATGGATAAATAACAATTAAATGATAATGAGGTAAACTATATGTTTTGATATTTTGACGTAACCAATTTACCTCTTTTTTTTTTTTTTTTTTTATAAAAATATTTTTAGACCATAATATAATCCTAAGAGGCAGCCTAACATAATTTCTTCTCTTAATATCTCCCGTTAGAGAGAAGGTAGAAAGTTGCAGTTTACATGATATTTTGGAAGTACATTGCTCTATTTAACTGTGTAAAGAAATATAATATTTAATTTTTTATGCTAAAGCGCAATATCTGTTATGATGTCCAAATAGCGCCCTCTAGCTACCACTTAAAAAATTGTGGAAACACAATTTATACTGGGGAATCATTAAGGAACAAAAGCTCTTTTTAACGAGCCTAGTTTGTTTAAATCGGATAACCTAAACCAGAGGTTATCCTTATTTTAATAAAACAAGTTTAACCTTTCCCCACCACTTTATTTTATGAGACAGACCAAAATACTCTGTATCAAAAAAATTACAAATTTCTCGATGTTTACAATAGTAATATTTAAGATATCTGTTCACCTGCATATTTTTGAGAAAACCCCTGTTTTCTGATTGGCTATCAGAGAAGCGGCCCCTAGCTGACATTTTTTGAACTTGAAAAATAATTTCAAAATTCTCTTGGTCGATTACAAATAAATTTTCCCAAGAGTTCAAGTATACGATAAGTAGTTTATTATATTATAAAAAAAAAAAAATATACAATTTTTTATATTAATTAAGGATATGTATTTTCCGAAATATGCGCTTATCTGGTTAGGTTCTCTCGGGATATCTGGAATACGATAAATTACAATGTTTAATTGTAAGGATACCTATGCAAGCCTATATCAATCAAGTAGTATACTACAAGCCCTAACAACTAAATGATCGGACAAACAAAAATTTAATAAAAAAAAAAAATCATGTTAAAAATATCAAATTAAGTAAGTAGTTCTTAATTAGGTAACTTTTTCCATACCTGGACAAACCACTGTTTCGAAAGAAAAATGGTCAGCCTAAAACCCGGTAATAATCGGTTTTACATGGGCTTCCGTGCATACACGGGTCTTCGATAAAAGGTCGGCTTTCGCGCACAGGTGTCCGCTATACTTAAACCGGGGCCAGGAGTCACTAATTCTAGACATTGTGCCGAACTTAATCCCGCTATCACGGACTGGGCTTAACCACTGGTTGCGGTACATGACCCTCCCTTTGATTTACGGCTGGATATGTGCCTTTCGATTGCCTAATCCAGTGAAATATTGTTTTTCGCCGAAACGGGAACACGGCAGTTGAGTAATAGGGGAGGAAATGGGAAATTGAGGGCAAGCTTTTATTTATACCCACCGGTCAATGTTTGGTTTTCTAAGAGAACAATAACTAATTGCTTAGTTGGAGCAGATTCTTAAGTAAAGAACATCGAAATATTTTATAGAGTTTGTTCATTTTGACAAAGTGGTGGCCCATGGTAAAAAACGTAATGATAAAATCAAACTAAGTTCAAACCACTGTCAAAAAATTCTTTATTAGTGACCGGTTACGCCAATACCAGCCATCATCAGATCTTACATACCGGGTTCGTCTCAAAAGCAGCTCACCCCTATAACTTTTTACTTTTTTTGATATAAAAAAGAGATTTGGTTTGGTATGTTAGTATGACATAGAGTAGGATTGATTGACATTCAATTGTTTTTCGTCGCTTCCTGTTTCATCGAATTACTACAACTTTTGATTTTTCTGGCGTAATGACAGCAGCGGCACCTCTGTACTTTTTATACTTTGTTCGATAGAAAATGTTACTCTGAATAGAATGAAACATACATGTCATATGTCACCTTTTGACATTTCACATAGATATGGTTTATTTGAAATTATATATTTTTTTTTATATATAAAACTTTTAATTTGACTCAAGAAATAAACAAGTGTGTGGTACCAAATAATTTGTAAAAAATGCCTTTTTCAAATATGCTAATAGGCCAGCCTGTTTCATTTGAAAAAAATAGAATATGATTAAAAATACGATTTGGGCATCTTTTAACGGGCCAGGACAGGACACGAAAAACATTAGACGATCAAACCTATTTTTTCAAGGCTCCTTTATTAAAAATTAGTGTTTTTAACAGATCTATGGCACTCTATATTGAAATTTAAAATACGATTTCTTTATGCCAAAGTGTCACAAGTTGGCATATGATATGTCATTCTATTCAGAGTGTCATTCTCTATCAAATTATCAAATAAAGTAAAAATATACCGAGGATGCTATTTAAAATTCAAAAGTTGTAGTCATTTCCGATTAAACAGGAAATGATAAAAAACAACTGTCTTAATCAATCTAATTTATGTCATCTTTTTAAATACCAACCAAAATAAAAACCAACTAAAATACCGTCATATACTAAATATAATAGGTGGTAGGCTGTCAGATCGGCAATTTTTTTTTTTTAATTTAACTCAAATGTATTTGGTCATAAATGACCTATCATGCAAAATATTTTCATGGTGTCTGTCTGTCTGTCTGTCTGTCTGCCGTCTATAACTGATAACTAAACCACTGAACCGATTTAACCAAACTGTTACCTAAATCTATTAGTTTTTTTGGTGGGGGTGGGGGTTTAGTAAGGGGGGTATGGGAGGGGGTCTCGACAACCAAAAAGGAAAAAGACAGTAACACAGTAATGAGAGATTTTTGAATGTCGGAGTGCGAAAGAGATAACATCACGTATCAGGCTTATCAATACAGGAAAGCTCATGAAGGAAAACGTCTTGCACAACCATCTTGTGATGCGTGTCAAATACTCGTTAGTAATGGGAGTAAGTAAGTAAGTAAAAAAAAAAAAAAAAAAAAAATAATATACAGTAAAAGTAATACATCATTATAAATTTCGAAACAAAAAAGTTTTTTAACAAAAAAAAAAAAAAAAAACTACTTTTTATTTTATTTTCTTATAAAACTGATTGAATAGATTGAAAAAATCCTCAATTGATATCATTTTTAAGCTTAGTTAACCATTTCCAGGTATGGTGTAGCCTCTCTGACATATTAAGATACTCTCTTTGTATTTGAATGATTGCATTTGCTGTCGATCTATTATTAACTATGCGGGCCCAAGTTATTCCTAATTTTCTAATATGGTCCCATCTCAGGTTTGGGTTTGGTCTTCCTCTAGATCTCTTGATTCCTCGTGGATACCATGTGCTGTAAATTTTGTAGTCCATCTGTTGTACGTCCTTCTTGCCAGGTGTTTTGCCCATTACCACTTGAGAAATTTGATTCTATGGATGACATATATTACCTAGATCTTTTGTCGTATCACTCTATTACACCGTCTCTCTCTTGGTTATCCCAGCATATTTTGTTCAATTGAGTGTTGTGCCTGCCTGCAATTTTCTCTTATAATGTCCGTTTCAGTGTCCAGATTTCACACTTATTCTGGTGGTACGCATTGGTGTAATATTTTCTTCTTTAGATTAAGTGGCATTCTGGATTTGAATAAGAATATGATTGGTCTTCCGTAAAGTACCGTTCAATATGTTTTCTTAATTGATTGAATTTGATTACAGAATTAACTTTGCTCTATAAAACTGTTCAGAGCTCACACAATTGGTGGAATAAATTGAAGTGGTTTCAATTAGCGTAGAGTTTGTTCCCTTTAATTTCAATGTAAGTATTATTCAGAACGTCAAAAATTAGTGATAGGCATTTTCAATTAGTAAAAAAGTTATCAAACTTTTGACTTTTCCACTAATTATAATTATACTTCAAAATTTGCTAGAAATGTCATTTTCCCAACTAGCAAATATAGTTCCCAGTCCTTTTAAAATGTCACTGCCACTAAAGTATAGTTCCTAGGCTCACTCTGCCACTTAAATGTTACTCTATAAGAAATAGTCACTGTGAAGTATATTTCGAGAGTGACCGGTTAGTCCTACCATACCATAAATGTGGAAAATAAACACCCCGATTACAAGTGGCAAACATGTAATTTAAAAAAGTGGCTGGAACTACCCAAATCTTCAAATATGACACCATAAAAGACCAAAACTTTATGGTAACTTTGAAGGCGGGTTACCAATAAGTGCTACCATAATGCCTCATCAGTTTTTTGTTATTTTATAGTAACAATTAAGTTACAGGGGTAGTCATGACCTACGACACCTAACACTTCTAATTTATAGTAGCATTGAAAGCAAAATGGTTACTGCTATCTTCCTAGGTCACTATAATTTAGCCGTCGCTCATTCATTGCCACTAAAAAGTCACGGGGTCAAAAACGGCTGCTTTATAGTGACCGTAACAATATACCCCCTAATAAATCTATAGTACTTCAGGTGCATCATTATTTTCTCTGTTTAGTGTTTTACTTGCTTTTAAAGCTTTATTAAAATTTTGTAAATCCCTAACGTGAATAAAAATTCACAGTCCTTTACAAAGATGCAACCGGGGGCATTGAAAATGATGAATAAAAACGTAAAATTATGGTTAGTGTTAATATGAGTGTATTACATACATATTATGTTTAAATAACAGGCATAACGAAACAACAGATTTTAAGATTCACTGAAAAAGTCATTAATGTTAACATTAAATAAGTATCAATAATAGTATGCGATCGCACCTATCCGTAAAACAAGCAAGCAAAAAACCTCGAAAAAACAAAATAACATACAAAACATCAGGTTAATATGATGACAGATCATGATCAATGATCAGATAAAGAATTCTTACGGAGAGTTACACTTTACGATATATTTTTAACTGTTAAGGCAAGCCTCATTATAAACACAAACATTTTAATACCTACTACTGTATCTAAAGACTTTTTTTTAAATTACTAATTTTTTAGCCACGCTTCTGTTTTTCTTGGCTGTGTTGTGCGTCACGTCACAGATTAACAGGCCCACGTTTGCACCACAAGACGATGCTGCAGACCACTAGGTAGACCGGTCGTAGAAATTTATGTTATACAACTTGTAGTCAATCTACACAAATATTATCAGAAACTTTTTTCTTTTAAATGTGTTCAGATTTTGTAAAAGTATAAGTCAAAATCGCAAAACTTAAATTTGATATAGGTTTCTTAGTTTTAACTAATATAGTGGCAATTACAAAATTCCTTTTCAATGAAAATTAATGAGTTAAATGAAATAATTTAATACTAGCTTTTTTCTCGACTAGGTTAAGCTTTACACCTCGAATCGTTCATGCATTGATTTAAATGATTTTTGCTTCTTTATAGAGCTAGTATGAGCATAGATGGTTTTTATTTTTCATCTTTTTTATTTATTAAAGAGCACTAATACTCTCTTTATAGGTTATTTTTTTATTCTTTGAATTGGGAAGCTATATTTCTGTGTCTTTCAAATAAACCCTTATAAAATTTTATACTGTCTGGTTTATAAATGTTATAGTATTACATTTCATTTTGTAAACTTTCATTCCTATTCTACTCCTAAGGGTACCGATTTCATAAATTCGTTTTACCTTTGTGCCAATTTTATGTGTATAATCCAGGGGTCACAAGTTTTATAAACTTTTACTAACTTTACCCATTTGGTTGATGAATTTCAAAATTTCTTCTAATTCTTTGTAGGTTCATTTGCTTCTAGGCAAGTAGTAAAGATTTTCATACAACAAACTGTTCCGAGATATTTTTACTCTCTAAGAGGACGAATTTCCTAAAATCGCTTTGTAGCTAATTCACTAATGTCGTTTAAACGAACCTTTGTGCTAATATTTATGTATCTAAGCTGGCGGCATAGACTCACTCTAAAATATTTAAAAACGTAATATATAATCTTACTGACACACCACTGACAATGACAAATAATTTCTTTCTGCAGGTATTGTGTGTAGGTGTTTTTTCAGGTATGTTTTTAGTATTTAGTCGTTTACACAAAGAAATAGTCATTAAGCACTATAAAATACTTTCATAACAAATCTACATATATACCTTTCATTTAAAAGAAGAATCATCAAGATTGGTAAAGCGGTTTCGGAGGGATGGATGAAACAAAAAAAAAAAAACCCTTTGAGCTTTTATATATGTATGGATTAATTATTTACCAACTTATTTTACTTTGCAACCTTTTATAAATATTCAGACTCGCCAATATCGTACTCCACCGTGTCCAGACTGTTTAGCCAAACGTAGGTGGATTCCTCTTCGGCGGCGTCGTGACCCTAGCCGAAGGAAGAGTCTTGAAGATGCTCATCCGCGCATAGGAATAAGTTGACTGCGTAGCGTATTGCGTATTAATCAATTCTGAAACTTTCTATCTCGTGTATAACATGTTACACAAGTTTATTATTTTAATCTCGATTTTAATAGATGTGTGAAATGCCACCTGAATATTTTCCGCCATGACATGTTTTACTTTTTTATGGTAAAGTGATTTCCAATATAAACTTTTATTCAATAACGTACTCCTGCTCCATTTGTGATTTTTTAATTTTAAGCGAAAATTAAGTATAACATTTAAGAAAAACATTTTTTTTTTTAATATTTAAAAGAATAAGGAGTAATTAGTCTTATTTTGAAGGAAAATATAGAAAAAAAAAAAAACTCTTTCTATAGAAAAAGTCTTTATACTAAGCAGAATCCGGTGACATATACGCGGTCTACCGGAAACATTACTTATTACTTCATAACTTGAAGAATATCTACTTTTAATAATAAACACTTCAGAAATACACCAGTAAAAACATTTATTATTTGAGATTAAAACTCAATTAAATTATAAATAGTTACCTATGTTGTTACAGCTTTTATAGGCCTGTTTAACGACTTTTAAGTTACCTAGGAAAAAATCTGTGCTCGTACCTACCACTATTGTTACAGGTTAATTCGTTAAAGAAATATGTTACACAAGTTAAAACGCTAAAATTTTAAAGGTATTACTTGTGCATTATTGGCCTTATAGTAATTTGTTGGGGAAATTATATCTTCTTCTAAATATAATTAGACTTTTTAACGACTTTTTAAGTTACCTAGGAAGCATCATTGCACGTACCTACCAGTATTGTTAGAGGTTAATTCGTGAAACAAATGTATTTTATATTATTCTGTGGTATTATTGGTATTATACTGGAATCAGCTTGGCATTAGTAGGGCATTATATGAGAAATTTTGAGTATTTAATTTGTATTTGGCATTACTTTGGCATTAGTATGCAGACATTTGTCAGCGGTTTGCTACTTGTGATAAAAGTTTTTGATAAATTTGCTTTTTATGTCAGATCATTTCTATGAAAAAATTACATTAGATTTTATTAAGGCCTTGGGTAATTAAAACATTGACTAATAAAGCTTGTCCACTTTAAATAAGGGGGTCACGAAATATCCTTGGAGTGTTTGGGTTAAAGGGGTGTATAATAAATTAAAACGTTGTTTTATAATAGAACCATAAAACATTTATTTGTGAGTAAAATTATGCAATGGTTGGATATCTCTCCTTTTTATAATTAGGTGACTAAAATACACTAAAATAAGTAGAAAAAAAATCTTGTACTTATTTAGTAATTACGTCAATATTAATTGACTTTCTAGTCTATTTTATTTTGTATACAAATATATTTATTAAATTTTAAGCATTAAGTAATAAAACACTTTGTGTCCTCTTATATCGTAAGAGGTTACGAAATATACTCCTGGTTACACCCCTTACAGAAAACAGTGTAAGAGGTGTAAATAAAATTCTTTGATAAAAAAAAAATGTTTTTATAATAAAAACTATAAAACATTTTTATTTGTGAGATTAAAAAAAACAAAGTAATGCACATACATATGTATTGAATAAGTACATTCAATACATATGTATGATATTAACATAATATATAGCCATTACTATTATACTATTATTATTAAATAATATGTGTAAGATATTTCTTTAACGAATTAACCTGTAACAGACATTTATATGCCCAGTATATTTTTGTTAACAAACCAATCAGGAAAAATCCAAAACCTACCGTTATAGGAGGTATAAGATGATTAAACTTATATAATGACTACTACTTATCGGATAACAAATTAATTACTACTGTCAACTAGTTCAGCTACTGTCTAGGTAGAATTTATCTAGAGTACCTACACCTACCCATGATGTAGGTAGATTAAGCTTATTTTGACGTTACCTCTCACTTCGGTGTCACAAGCTGATTTTTTCAGGGATGGAAGTACAGTACATGATATGGGGCCCTTATTCCGAAAGTAGTACAAAATTAGACTGGGTAAAATGGCACTATCATCAAAAATCGATATAATACCACCGTAGAGAAAACAAATACTTATTTTTTGATCCAGTACACAATAAAGTCTTCGTAGGAAGTAATTTTTTAATTATTTACAAAAAACATTTCCAATAGCGCTTATGACCAAAAAAACTTTAAACATGAATAATAATTTCAATCATGCGAAAATTGGTTTAAAAATAATTTTTTTAATATAACTTTTCATTTACACGAAAAACGAAGGCCTACATGAAAAAAGCAAATTTAAAAGTTTCACAGCTTATGTCTTGACAAGGTATCAAAGCAAACCCCATATTTTTTGCTTTTAAACTAATAAAGATATATCAATAAACAATTAGCGATGCAATGGTTTTTGCGCGCGCGCTGGCCGACTGCCGCCGCTGCGCCAAGGTTTCCTATACCCTTGTATATATGACGTCATGGTTTGGCAAATGTAGCACATTTTTATTTCGATTTGGGCTCCCTTATATAGGATAACAGAAACATTTTCAATGTTAAAAAGAAATTTAGATATTCTAGTACTTTCTACCGAGGAATTAAACAAAAGGAATCACTGCGAGCCGATGCATCAACATCAGAAACAATAGCTACATCTTTCTATAATCCTACTAATGAACATCATAAATCAGGTAGTGACTGAGACATTTTGAAGCTGTTTCTGTAGATGAGTGTAGTGTTAATTCATCTGAAACTGAATCTCAGGAGAACTAATTTGAGAACCAACAACAATATAAAACAAGAGCTAAAAGAGTGGGCGTTAAAATACTCTATACCTCATGTAGCTCTGAATAATATAGAAACACTAATAATAGAAAATGCAAAATAATAATACAAAAAAAAAACTTCAAAGGACAAGGCGGAGCGTTATAGTGGCACCAATGGAATGTATAGTTGCCACCACCGCGATCAGTGTAGCAACGCTCCAATTAAGTGGCAATTTGGTGGCGCAGGGAACTTTCTTGGAAAAAATCACTTTATGGTTCCAAAGAATCGTTGACCATGTGGTTCCAAAAAAGTTATTGTTTCTATAAAGTCGCCTTTGGATAGCTACAATTGTCACTTCATCAATCCGAAGATTTTAAAGGTTCAAACGGGTAGGGTTGGCCTATGAAACTTACTCATTTTGGATTAAACGGCCATGTTTTTTTCATGAATTTTTAGACGATCAGCCAAATGGCTCAAACATTATGCGTTTTTAAGCTAAATATACCTAGATTAGCTTTTTCCTTGGTTATTTTGTTATTTCTGACGGTGGACTAATATTTTAAAGTTTGACCCGGTTTCAAGCAAATTATTAGTATTTTTTAATTTTTTTTTTTTTTTTTTTTTTAATAATAATTTAGTATATTTTTTAATATACCTATTTTGTCATATTATAAACCCACTATTTTATTCAGTAAATTTGATTGCGTTCTGGAATTTACCTAAAAAGGCGTTAAAAAAAAACATATCGCACGATAGAAAACAACGAAAAATAATAATGGCTTCCATAATTATTTTTCATCGCAGTACATTTATTTTTATGAAATGTGAAATTGCATGAAGAGGTAGCTGCGAATAAAGTTCAACAGTTTAACGAAAGTTTCACATGTCGGTGGCTAACACTTGGCTGCCACGAACCCGCCACTAGGCAGCTTCGTAACGGATAAGTCGCATTCCCCAGTAGGCTACTTTGTAATAACACATCATAGTAATTCTTTTAGTGGCAAAAACTACCCAAGACACTACCCGGCTACTCAAAATCTTTCCCCATTTTGGTCGCAGTTACTTAACAGCTACGAATATACGACGTAGCCGCCGATGGTCACCGCCCACTTTTTAGTGACTTTGATAGTAGCAGTTACGTATCTGCCACTATAAAAATGCTAGTTGGGTTGGCCTTTGATTATCTTCCGTCAAGAGAAATTGTGGTTAGAAATCAAAAATTGATTGTTTTATAAGCTAAATATTTCTTTAGAGGCTTTCTCTATGGATACAACTGACTAACGCAAGCAGTTGCTAAGATATTCTAATATTATATTTAATTGTGTTTTTAAAAATTGTGAATGATCGTAAACTAAAAAGTATAAAGTGTAATCGAAACCATTACTTTATTCAACTAATTGCGTGGTGCTGAATGAAGCTTAAGTGTCTTTAATTTTAAAATGCAATTATTTAAATATTAATATGTCCATTAAACATTACACAAATTATAAATACTTCATTCCCACACGTATAAAATTTTCATTTAATAGCTGATCTTCTATTCTCGTCATTGATTCTTGGAGCAAGTCAACCACACTGTTTCGCTATAGCAGCAGCACGACAGAGAATAGCTAATTTAATTAGAGTAATGGCTTCGAGACTGAAAGGGTACACGAATTATTAATGAGTGTAATGGTTTGTTATTGTTCTTCTAGCGGAACACGCCTTGCTTATATACAAGATGATCAGAATCCAATACTTAGGGCAATTTAATATGTATATCGCAGAGAGGTTTTAGCATGTATTGTATTTAAATTATTGAATATGTGTTTCGAATTTGTGATAAAATATTCTTTAATGTTTCATGAACATTTTGTAATTATATTATTACGTTTTATTTGGCTACCAGTTGCTAAATTGAAACAAGAGTATCTTAAACGGGTCTTTGATTTTAAGTTGCATTTAGTGGCATTAGTGCCATCGTTAAATCATTCTTTAAAATTACATACATACTACATACATATACATACATACTGCCATTACTCGCTGACGAGTATTTAACACGCATCAGAAGATGGTCACGCAAGGCGTTTTCTTTCGTGAGCTTTTCTGTGACTGAAAAGCCCGATACGTGATGTTATCTGTCTACCGCACACCGGACACTGAAAAATCTCATTGCTTTGTTTCCTCTTAACTTTTTGGTTGCCGCTGTTAACTGAGTGTACAATTCTTCTCCACTGAGTTCTATTGTGAGCTGATTCTTCCCACTCATTCTGCATGTTAATCCCCTTTAAGGTTTCGTGGAAAATATCCTTGTACCTTTTGAGTTGTCCACCTGGCCTCCTCTTACCGTCTACAAGTTCACCGTAAAGCAGAGATTTTGGTATGCGGTTTTCTTGCATTCTGCATACGTGACCAGCCCATCTTAGTCGGGATTTAGTAACCATGACTTCAATACTCTCGCAGTTAGCTTTTCCAAGGACCGATACGTTTGAGACATGATGGAACTATTTGATTCTTAAGAGTTGTCTAAGGTGTCTCTGTTGCAACTTGTTTAATGCGTTCATGTGTCGGCGATACGGCACCCAGGTTTCACTCCCATATAACATGGTGGGGATTATTATTGCTCGGCACACTGCAAGGTTCGTTTTTGTGCTCAAATCAAGATTGTAGAAAACCCTGTCTTAATTTCTAATCCTGTGCTGAATTTCAGAGTCGATATTGGCCTTTTCCGAAATCAAACTGCCGGGGTAATAATAAAAATTATATTTTTACTGACCTTTTCAGAAAAAGTCTCTTTATATATCGATTGACATTATCATTGTATGAAAATAATTATTAATATATCGTTTTTGTCGATATATCTCCATCGTCTATTATGCCAGCTAATGACTAATTCCGATCCCGCCAACTCGATACCTATCACAATGCCCATATTATCTTTGCGATCCTAATCAATCATCTGAGAAAACAATGCGTTCCGTTTCAACACCTTCGTTGTGTTTAGACGTTACTTCCGTTGAAAGATCAGTGGGGTTGGTTAATTGTTAGCCTAAGTTTAATTATTTCGATTCGTTTAGTAGGTTTTCATTGTCATTGTATAATAAAAATAATTGTTATTTATTTAGCAAATGTTTTTGATCAAAAGTTATCAAAAAATGTGGAAACAGCAAACAGAAAATGTGTATACCAAAACCATGTAAATGTGATCTTATATGGGTGAAACATCTAGATCTGTAAATATTCGAATTAAAGAACATAGAAATTATTTAAAAAAGATAGATTTTTGCAAATCTAATATTTGTCAGCATTCATGGCACATAG